>NC_034590.1:96417744-96465150 GCF_900095145.1 Mus pahari | reverse complement strand
AAGGAGCCGGGTGTGGTGGCGCATGCCTTTAATCCCAGCACTTGGGAGGCAGAGACAGGCAGATTTCTGAGTTCGAGGCCGGCCTGGTCTACAGAGTGAGTTCCAGGACAGCCAGGGCTTAACAGAGAAACCCTGTCTCAAAAAAAAAAACCAAAAAAAAAAAAATTTTTTTTTTCGAAAGGCAGCAACTATGGCCAGGTTGTAAGGCTATAACCACAACACTGGGGGATGGGGGTGGGGGCAGATCTCGGGGCTTGCTGGCCTGCTGGCCTAGCTAAAAACTGTGACTGTAGACTCAATGAGAGGCCTTGCCTCTAGGGAATAGGGTGGGAAGGACTAGGGCAGGACACCAGAGTCTTCCTCTGACCCAAGAGCTCCGCAACTCCTGTACCCATTCCTGACTTCACCTTTCTCTTGTTTCTTCACAGCCAGATCTCTCCAGAGTTCTCTGCAGTCTTAGCTCCCATTGCTCACACCTCGTTGGCTTTTCAGACTGTCATATTAGTATGTCTCCATGCCTATTCAGTTCAGCCTGCTCCTGTCCGGCCTTGCCTGTCATTTGACAGGTCACCTCTTTCCACACTGGGCTCCCATGACCACACACTCTAGTTTTCTTTTTTGCCTCACCATTGGCCAGTGCAGTCTTTTCTACACAGTCCTCAGGGCAGCTCCCCCCTGCCCCCTACCCAAGCCCCATTTTCTCCTACCTACATTCTCAGCCGGCACCACTGGCTTCAGAATCCACTTCTCCAGCCTTACTGTCACTGCTGACCCCTGGGTTCTCTTCCAATTGATGACTTCATATGTCCACATGGATGCATAGTGCCCAACAGGTTGCTCATGTGATTTGTTACAGCCAATGAAATGCTGGGGACTTAACATAATCACTATATTCTCTTCTCTCTTTCCATATAAAATTAATATCCCCTACACAAGCTACTCCATCAGCCTGCATCCTAGATGGAAAATGGCTTAGAGGTAAACCAGGATAAACCACAGGTAAACCATGATAGACGATAGTGGAGAGGAATGTGTACGCCATGGGAGACTGGGGAGGTGGGTGTTACCACAGCTTCACTAGCCTGGCCCAAGTACTGTATGTACTCCATAGGGTTTACAGTCCCAGGCGGTAGGGAAATCACTCTAAACTGTATGCAATGAAGACTGGCCCAGCACTGGTAGCAAGGTGAGAGAGACAGGTCTATCTCAGTGATAGGAAAGCACCCCACGGGAACACAGCAGGGTCCCTGCTAACACAGGAGGCAGATTCCATCAGTTACCATAATTGCCCAGAAGATAACATAAACAGCAGTGTGGCCGTCGATGAAATTCAACGCAAGTCACTTTTTCCAGCTCTAGAACTGATGCCTTACCTTTGGCTAAATCCCAGGAAAAGTTATCAGGTTTAAAGGACATTTTATGAGGAAAAAAATTAGAGGGTAGGGATGGGGACCTGTCTCATTATGTAGTAGAGGCTGGCCTCTGGAACTCAGCTATCCACCTGTCTCAGCCTCCTGAGTATTGGGCATTCAGGCATGTCCCAGTGGTCTTGGAAACTTCCCACACTGCATTTTAGTGTTTTCTCTCTCTCTCTCTCTCTCTCTCTCTCTCTCTCTCTCTCTCTCTCTCTCTCTCTCTCTCTCACAGAACTCACTCTGTAGACCAGGCTGATCTCCAGCTCAGAAATTCGCCTGCCTCTGCCTCCCAAGTGCTGGGATTAAAGGCGTGCGCCACCACTGCCCAGCTGGTGTTTTCTTTTAAATATATATATATATATATATCAGCCAGGCGGCAGTGGTCAGCACACCTTTAATCTCAGCACTCAGGAGGCAGAGTCAAGCAGATCTCTGTGAATTCGAGTCCAGCCTCATCTATAGTTTGTTGCAGGACAGCCACAGCCACATAGTAAAGTTCTGTTTTGGCTTTTTGAGACAGGGTCTCTTTATGTAGTTCTGGATGTCCTGAAGCTCACTATGTCGAGAAGGTTGGCCTTAAACCCAGAGATGTGCCAGCCTCTACCTCCGGATCTCTAGGACTAAAGGCATGCACCACCATGTCTGATTGAAACCCTTTTATTTAGGTACTGAGTGCAAGCGCCAAGGAACAACCTGGGTTCCTTCCAGCTGGAGTCACTAGTGGTTGTGAGCTGCCAGGACTGGAACCCTGATCCTCTGTAAAAACAGCCAGGGCTCCTAGCAGCTGAACTCTCTCTCCCACACCCAGGGTCACTTTTAACTGCAGCATGAAACAGAGAGGTTAGAGAAGAAACAGCCAACTGTGGATGTCCATCTCCTGCCCTTCCCAAGACATGGAATGAACTTGCTGCAATGTCTTGCGTTTTGCCCAAATGAACATAGTTGATTTCTAGGAAATTATTATAATCATCCCTCTGTACCTGTGGAGGATTGGTTTGAGGACACACCCCCAAAATGGAACCCAAGATCTGTCCAGGACCAAATTCTGGACTTCCTCGCTCCTGCTTCCAGGTCAAAGGCCTGTGGGCCCTGGCTGTAAAGGCATGCCCCGCACCCTGCGAGCTCTCCCGGAGTGGAGTCTAACCACCAAATGGCAGACCAAAGGTCCCACGCTGACTTGGGACTCAGCCTCAAGGGGCACAGAGACCCTTCTGAGCATGCGCCTCTCATGCAGTGTGAGCCTTTCAGGCTTCAGGCCCTCAGGGGTAACATTCTGCTTCAGAGCATCCACGCTCTCCTTCCCCCACCCCCGTGAAGATCATACAGAGCTGCACTCCTTTATAGGGATGCTGCTGGTATCACCATACATGATCACAGCCAGGGCCCTGGAGTCGGTCAGGACTGTGGGAGCAAGGACAGCAGAGGACACCTTGGCTTGAACACTCAGATCCATTTGGTGGGAGTGATGGCTACTTCCAGAAAAGTCCTTAGGGCCTCCTCACCCAACCTCCCACCTCCACTGGGGCAGGCCGGGCAGGGGGCCGCAGGACCATCTGAAATGTGATCAGCTTTGTGTGGGTCAACACCTTCCTCACATATTAATACCTCAGCCCTTCCACATGTATTCTGCACATGCCTCCCCAAACAGGAGGAAGACAGTTGCCAGCAGTGTCTTTAGATCATGGCAGGACCTAGTTACAGCAGGAGCAAAGGGCACCCCATGTTCTAAAGCCTACTGACAGGAAACAGCAAAGAGGATGGACTTTGGAGCCAAACTGGCTTCCTCTCATTATTTGCCTCCAGGCAAGCGCAGCAATAGACAGCCATCTCACCGAGGAGCATGCCCAGGAGATAAGATAATGCACTTTGATAAGAACAGCACTTTTAAGTGATAAGCCATAAGGAAATAGAGGTCTAATGCCCTACTGAGCTCCTTAGGCTGCCCAGCTGGCTGCTGGCACCTCAGCTTTCACCAGCTCCTACACCCCAGCACTTAGTGTTCCAGACACATGGATCAAGATCTATTTCGATCTCTCATAATTGCCTGGGTGCTCTCTGGACCCCTGCTTCTATGGGCTGCTTGTTCTGCCAAGAGCAGTAACTTCCCTCTGTCCCCACCAGCTATCTCCTTAAAATATCAGTACCTCATCCTACTGGGTGTAGTGGCACACTCCCAGCATTCAAAGATCTGAGGCAGGAAGGTCTTGAGTTTGAGGCCAGCCTGGGCTATACAGTAAGATCCTGTCTCCCCAACCCCCAACATTGCACCTGAATGCCGGCTTTCCCAAACACAAAATGTGTGAAACAGCCAAGTTATTATGACGATGGAACAAATCATGGGGTCTAGCGCTGCAGCCCAATGTGCTTCAAAATGAAGGAGCAGTGAGTTTGCTGGAGCCTACTGTAGTCTTAGCACAGGGAGACAGAAGCAGAAAGACCAGGAGTTCATGGTCATCCTGTTCCCTAGACCAGTGGAGACCAGCCTGGGCTATACCAGACCCTGCCTCAAAAAGCGAGAATAAAGAAAGCTGGTGCAAGGTAGTGACATGTACCCATTGTCCTATGGGAGACTGAGGTAGGCTCATTTGAGCCTAGAAAGAGTAAAATAGGAATGCTGTCTCAAACCAAACCAACCCAAAATTCCTATGGTGGCATATCCCAGTACTCAGGAGGCAGAAGCACAACACTTCGGGACTCTCAAGGCCAATGTGGGCGGTAAGACCATCTCAAAAAAAAAAAAAAAATAATAATAATAATAAAAATAGAAAGCCTTGGGGCTAGAGTTGGCTCAGAGGTTAAAAGCACTTGTTCTTCCAAAGGATCCAGTGTAGTTCCCAGCACCCACATGGCAGGTCTCAACTGTCTATAACTCTAGTTCCAGGGGATCCAATACTTTTACAGGGACATGCAGGCAAAACACCAATGTACTAAAATAAATCATTTTTAAAAAAACAATGAAAAGTACAAAACAAAACCTTTCAGTTGGTATACAGCATACACTAACCCTTATGTCAGCATACAGTATACACTAACTTTTTTTTCTTAATATTTATTTATTATATGTAAGTACGGTGTAGCTGTCTTCAGACACTCCAGAAGAGGGAGTCAGATTTCGTTACGGATGGCCGCTGAGCCATCTCACCAGCCCATACACTAACTCTTAAGTTGGTATGGTGGTATACAGTGTAAAGGCAGCACATGGAGGCCAATGTAGGACCAGGAGTTCCAGGAAGAAAGGTGAGTAGTGTGCAGTGTGTGTGTGCATGTGTGCATGCAAGCATGCATGTGGGTGTGTATGTGTGGCTCCAGGGTATAGCAGGGTCAGGTTGACCAACACACACACACACACACACACACACACACACACACTCTCAGCCTAAGGACCATGCTCTGAGAAAACCATCCATCTTCCCATGAATATTTATTAAGCAGCTACCACATGCCAGGCTAGTTTTCACTCTGGGCAGAGACAAGAAAGACGTAAGTCTGCTCTCATGAAGCTTACATTCTCATGAGGGTAGAAAACATCAAGGTTACAATCAAAAGTGGCCAGTCAGGGTCAGAAAGCAGGTGGGCAGACAATGCCTGTGAACCTGAGGAGCCACAAGGCCTCTCGAGGTCACTGGAATGACAGGGAGGAGCCAGCCACCTCGGAAAGCATTCAGGTGGATTCTAATCCATCTCCTCTGGACCTTGGGCCGTCATCTAAGAGTGTCTTAAAGTAAACACATCCAAAAAGAGTGAAGGTGCCCCCTTTATTATGGAAGTTTCCAGAGCAGGACAGGAGAGAGGAGCTTGCCTCAGGGAAGGATTTAGCTGGCCCCTGGCCCCTTCCCTCCCCAGCCTGGTATCCCAGGCTTCCTTGGCCCAATGGCATCAGTCTGACTCCTTTGCCCTCACATGTCCCCAAAATCTCACTCCAGACCCCAGGGCTGAGGCAGCAGGATGTGTGGCAACACCCAATCTTCAGACAGGCCTCCCAGAGCACCAGCTGGATGGGTGGGGCCTCCTGAGCACCCTTCCTGCTTGGCAGTGCCAGGTCCTTGGGGTCACAGGTTGGGTCTAATCATCAGGATTAAAGAGATAGTGACAACACCAAACAGAAGGTGACCCCGAATCCCAGCAGGTTAGAGAACACATGAGAAAGACATGACACTGGGACCTCTTAGGAGGAGAGGAGTCACGCGGTACAGTAGATACCCAGGGCAGGTGGGCAGCTGGGGATGGGAGTGGATCATTTCTTCTTGGCGCGGTCTGCTGCGTCCAGGGCAGCCATGTTTCTGGCAGCCGTGACGAGGTGGATGACGCTAATGATGGATTTGAGCAGTGCGATGGGAGCTGTGATCCAGAGGCCCATCCGGAAAAGGCCCACAGAGCCGACTATGGGGAGGCAGAGAGAAAGACGGAAAGCAGGGGATGGAGGGGTGTGAGAGGGAGGCCCCTCTCTCCCCCTAGGCAGGGCAGGGTGGATCCCCACCCCCACCCCCTTTTCTTACCTAGTGGTCCCTCGGAGAAGTTGAACAGGTACAAGAGGCAGTAGAAGAGCTCATTTCCAGCACACAGGGTGAACAGAGCAGGCTGCACACAATATAAAGCTGCCTAAGATGTAGGGCCATGTCCCTACCGTAACCCACAGGGACTTCTGCCAGACAGGAGAGTGCCTCTCAGCCAGCTGCACACTGCACTATACTGCATACTTCTTTGGTCTCTCTCTGTCTGTCTCCACCCATCTCCCTTGATTTCTCTCTTGGGGCTTCACTGTTACTGTTGCCACGATGATGCACAGACCTCCCACCAATTATCCACCACACTCAGACGGCTGTATCATCTCTCCTGGCCAGGGTTCAGCCTAAGACTTCCCGTTTTCAGATCAAGTCGGGGAAATGCTTACCCTAGAGGTATAGTAGATCCGAAGCACAGGGTTCCCAGACAGGTCGATCATCTTGTGACTCTCACTGCCTCGCACCACAGAACTTGGGGAGAAAAGCATGAAACTTCATGAGCACTCACTGTACAGAGGAACTGGTGTGAAGCTGAAAACTGTATCTTGTGCAAAATCATACGGTTCCCTAGCTGGGGCAGAGCCAGGATGCCCCACTACAAAGCACCCACACGTCTTCCCCCATTTGGAACCCTAAAGTATTCAGCCAGGCCCATGCTGGAGATTGCTCAAGCCACCTAGAAAAATGACAGCCCACTCAGAGACACAGGGATCACCCAGAGGCTTAAGGACAGCGGCATGCTGGGATAGGCCTATAATTCCAGGAGTCAGGAGGCTGACGTAGGAAGCTGTCATGAATTTGAGGCCTACCTGAGCACATACTAAATTCTAAGCAAGCCTTGGGCTACTATCTCAAGGAGAGAGGAAAAAGACACCACCCACAAGCCTGCATCCATCCCAGTCCCCGCCCCACCGCAATGCCTTCCACTCCTCAGCACCCCCAGCATCAGTCAAAGCAGACCTGTGCAGATGCAGCCAGTGACTGGCCACGTCCAAGCTCATGCTGAGCTGGAAGAGAAGAGTGGCTCGTGGGTAGAGCAGGGCCAGGTTGACCAAGAGACACATGGTGGCGCAACGGTCCGTCAGCATGTCCAGCATGGCCCCAAATCGGGTTCCTGAAAAATGACGACTACTAAGTGGAAAGGGACTGTTTGGTATAGTGAACTCTGTGACAGGTGCCCGCTCTGGCCTGTCACTCCAGGCTGAGTATAAAAGGAGTTTGAAAGTGTCTACCATCTACTGCTAGAGGAGGAAAGATGGTGAGGTCAGAAGGGTTATGAGGACAAGAAATGAGAAGGCATGGGGCTGTGGCAGGAGAGGTACTGGAGGAGTGGGGAAACACTATCTTCAACTCCTCTAACTCAAAACCAGGCCCCAAAGAAAGGCAAGCAGACCCAAAGTCTCAGGGGCAATTTTAGAAGTGGGTCTGGGTGGGCTGGTGAGATAGATGGCTCAGTGGGTAAGAGCACCCGACTGCTCTTCCAAAGGTCCGGAGTTCAAATCCCAGCAACCATCCGTAACAAGACCTGACTCCCTCTTCTGGAGTGTCTGAAGACAGCTACAATGTACTTACATATAATAAATAAATAAAATCTTTAAAAAAAAAAAAAAAAGAAGTGGGTCTGGGTAACTTGATTACAAAATTAAGTCAGAGCTCCAAACATCATCTGCTTTCCTCCCACCCGGCACCAACCTCTTCTACAATCCCTAATGTTTGTGCCTAGTACACAGTAACTACCTAGTAAACACCGGTTGAATGGAATTTTGTTATTTACTTACATTTTAAAAGTTTATTTATTTATCTTTTATGGTCTAAGTGTCTATCAGCATATATGTGTGTACACTACATATATGCCTGGTGCCCACAGAGGCCTGAAGAGGACACTGGATTCCCTGGAACTGGTAGTTGTAAGCCATCATGTGGCTCTGGGAATCAAATCTAGGTCCTCTACAAGAGCAGTAAGCATTCTTTTGTTTTTGGTTGTTGTTGTTGTTGGTTGTTTGTTGAGACAGGGTCTCTCTGTGTAGCCCTGGCTGTCCTGGAACTCACTCTATAGACCAGGCTGCTCAGAAATCCACCTGCCTCTGCCTCCCAAGTGCTGGGATCAAAGGAGTGCGCCACCACCGCCCGGCAGCAGTAAGCATTCTTAACCTCTGAGAACAAACTTAACCTTCAGCCCTAATCACTTATTTTTGCAGAATTTTACTGTGTAGTCCTGGCTCACGTGGTACTCAATATGACTTCTGACTTGGAGCAATCTATCTACCTCATCTGTGCTGGTATTCCAAGCATGAGACACTATGCCACACCCGATTGGAATTCCATGCTCCCAGCTATGCAGGCTCTGGGTCTTCCACGTCCACCCCAAACAGCGATCAATTCTCAAGAGCAAGCTTTGCTTTCTTACAGAGATCTTAAAGAAAGAGTCCTCAACGAGGTTCTGAGAAAGCAGGGAAAAGACAGGGAATGTTGGGACCCCAATTAGTGCTGTTGGTGGTAAAGTTCTGTCACCTTGATTAAGGGCTCGAGCTGCGTGTCCATCGAAAGCGTCTAGGAGTCCGCTGAGTAGATAGAAGGAGGAGGCCGTGAAGGGGCAGCAGGGCATAAAGTAGAAGGAAATGATGGCGAAGACAATCCGGGCATAACCTTGGGATGGGATGGGAGAGGTACAGGGTGTGACTGGGGAGCCACCTTAGGGTTTCTCGCCCTCCGCTGGTTTTGGGGCCGCAGGCAGCACTCACCGATAAGGTTAGGCACGAACAGGAAGATATTTTCTTCTGGCATCTTGGCGGCTCCCCTTGTTGTCTCGGCCCAGGTCTGGAGGTGCAAGGTCTTGGTCCCAACCTTACCAGCGTGGTCTCACCTTTCAGCCCCGGGCATTGGCCGCTCCACCTGAGCCCTGGGCCCAGTTCCCCCGGGCGATCCCAGCTGTAAGAGCCCGCAGGGCGCCGGTGCGGGACACCCCTGGGCACAGCTCACGCACACCTGGCCTTCCGACGGGCAGGAGCTGACGTCTCCAGCAGCGGGCCCCGCAGCTCCGGCTGCGCCTGGCTTCTCAAGCCTACTCTTCTGTCGGGGACGTTAAGAACATCGGAAGAAGGAGAGAGCGGCTTTTAAATATAAATAAATAAATTAAATAAATAATGGCTGAGGTCCCTTTAAGGCCGGCCTGCTTCCTTTTCCTGCCGGGGCCCCTAGGCTTCGGCTCGTACCAACGCACCGAGGGAGGGGAGAGACTCGAGAGCCATCCGCCGAGGAAGGAACTGGAAAGGGAGCAGCAGAAGAGACCTGAGAGGGAATCTGCATTTTGCATTTCACAGAGGGCGTAAACTCCTGGAGGCAACGGTAAGGCATAGAGATTCCTCCGTCCCGAGTCTGCGCCTCCCCGAGAGATTGGGTGACTTAGTACAGCCCACATCGCTTCCCCGCCCGCGACGCCTGCGATCCTCGTCGCTCTCCGGGACCCAGGCTGGGAAGAGGTGGCTAGAGAGGCTCCGGGCGTGCTTGCTGCTTGCTTCTAGCGCCGCCCTGGTGGTGGGAGGATTAGAGCCCGGGTTCCACCCTAACGACTTTCCATCTTTCAAACGCCTTGATATAACTCTGGGGTCACCGCCTCCAAGAAGGAACCAGGAGAGCCACTATGGCACGCTAGGACATTGTCCTTAGTTCTAGAACCTCTAGACTCCTAGCAACGGAACCATAGAACTTCCGCAAACATTTAGGTCTATATAGCAATCCAGAGCGGCGCTTCCCTGGCTCTCCCTCTTCCCAACCTTCTTTCCCGACTCCCAATCCCCTGAGGCCCATCATAGGGTCCCCTTAGAACTTTCCGTCCCCCTCCTAAGATTTCAACCAATTAGCCGGGTCGGGGCCTGCATGGTGGCTGTCTTGCCTAAGGAAGTGCCTTGGCAGAAAAGGAGGAAGGAGGGCCCTGGAGGGAATAGGGAAGGGAGTTGTTCTGAGAGCCCCTCCCGTCAACTTAGTAGGCAAAACAACCAATTTTTTCAAGGACAGAACTGAGACAGTAGGATGTTTGAGCTATAGTTATGGACTAAATAAATCTGGGCCCGGGGAGTGGCGTGAGACGGAATCTGAGGGGGTGTGGGCTGGTTTCTCAGTCTAACACAAACTTTGTTTCCAGGGGGATGGCATCCACATCTGCCAGGAGTGGGGACAAAAAGGACATCAGGTCATCTCAAGCTGCCGCCTCCTTAGGTGGAGGGCAGGTAAACGACAATGGAAGAGTGAAGGAGATGGGAAGAGCTAGGCAGATAGCTCTGTTTGAGCCATGAGCCTTGAGCCTCGGCCTTGAGCCTTAACCCTAAGGTCCCAGAGACTGCTTTCTGGGTCTAGGGCCTTCTAATGCCAGATTCCCAAGCCAGAGCCTGCAGCCTGGAAGACACCAAACCAATGGGAATTTGCAGACTGAGTTCTAACTTCCTTTCCAGAAACTCTCATTATCCCGCTCTGAAGAATTCCTGTCCCGAATCAGCACAGAACTTACAGATGAAGCACTGTTTATTGCTCGCTCCCATTTGAGTATACTGCCCAATAAGGAAAAGAATACAAAAGACCAAGGGACTCAGATATCTAGACCTGGTGAACTCTCTCCCTCTTCATCTAGAGACCAGTCCCTGACTCCCTACCATAGCTGATCTCCCCAGGAATCTGCCAATTTTTTCCCTCCTCCTTGCCCATCCTAGGCACAGTGCCCCTTACCTTCTAACTCACTCATTGTCCCTAGCCAGGAATCCCCTTTTCCCTACCTGCTCTAGCCACAACTCTTTCTAACCGTGGGGAAAGTTGTTCCTTTAACTGGGGCCTCTAATTCCAGTGTTCTTCACCAAGACCCAAGGCACTGACACCCGGTGAGTGAGGCTCTGTCCTTCTCCCAGGACAGAGGAGCCTGTGGGGAGAGAGCAAGGGTTGACAGCATCCCAGCAGGGTAGGGGGAGTTTTCAACCATGAAGTTCTATTCTATTCCCTCCTGATGCTCCACTTCATGATTCTCAGCCTATTCTGTTGTCTTCTGTCATCTCCAGCTCTGACAAAAATCGAACCCGAACCAAGGCACACCTTCTGCCATCTCCTCGTGAAAAGGTTTGTATGATGTTATTCAATTCCAACATTTCAAGCTTCCCCTATGTGCCGCTCCATGTGTTAGGAGTTAGATGTTTGGGGACACAGAATGCACGATAGAGACTCAGCCCTATAAGAATTCAGGGGGGTTGTTTTTGTTTGTTTGTTTGTTTGAGATAGGGTCTCCCTGTGTAGCATGGTTGCCCTGGAATTTGCCATGTAGACCAGCCTGGCCTTGACATCACAAAGATAAACCTGCCTCTGCCTCCCCAGTGCTAGGGTTAAAGGCGCTCACCACCATGTCCAGCAGAATTCAGTTTAGAATGAGGCCAGGACAAGCTAATGGCCAGTGACAACACAATATGGAATGGTGCCTACCTAAGAAGAGAAAACAATGAGACTATTTTTACCCCATCCTCATCTGGGCTAGGAAGGAAAGGCATCACAGAGCTTCCTGAAGAAGGAAACACCTAAAGAAAAAATGTTTTAGGGAAACAGCTCTAAGTATTCTTTCTTTTCTTTCTTTTTTTTTTTTTAAAGATTTATTTATTTGTTATATGTAAGTACACTGTAGCTGTTTTCAGACACTCCAGAAGAGGGAGTCAGATCTCTGGGTGGTTGTGGTTGCTGGGATTTGAACTCAGGACCTTTGGAAGAGCAGTCAGTGTTCTTACCCACTGAGCCATCTCACCAGCCCCAGCTCTTAAATATTCTAAGCAGTAGAGATTGTATGGGCCAAGGTACAGAGAGATATCTTAGTCGGGGAGGTTGTGAGCTTGTATGCTCTAGGATCTGCTAGGCATGGTGGCATATGCCTTCAAGCTCAGCATTCTGGAGGCAGAGCTGGGTGTACAAGTTCGAGGTCAATTTGATCTAGAGAGTGAGTTCCAGGACAGCCAAGGCTACACAGAGAAACCCTGTCTCAAACAAACAGAAATGTAGAAAGTATACATACATAATAAAGAGGCTGGAGAGATATGGCTCAGCAGTTTAGAGCATTTGTTGGTTTTCCTAGCACCCACAGGTAATGGCTCGCAACGGTCGATCCATAGCTCCAGTTCCAGGGTCATCTGATACCCTCTTCTGGTCTCCACAGGCCCCAGGCACACAAGTGGTACACAGACCTACCTGTAGGCAAAGCACCAATACACACAAAATAAATTTTAAAACATATGAAAAGCCTGATGTGACAGCGCACGCCTTCTTCAATTTCAGCTTCAGGAAGTAGAGACAGGTTGACCTCTGTGAGTTCCAGGCCAGCCTGGTCTACAGAGGGAGCTTTAGGTCAGCTAGAGCTATCTAGACCCTACCCTATAGGTAGACAAGTAAATATTTAAAAAGCAAACAAACATTAGATAGGAAGGAACGAATGAGCTGAAGGAGTAGTAGTTGGCAGACGGGTAAATGATGAGTGGATATGTTAACGCAACATGTGCTAAACACTTGCTGTATGCCAGCACTGTCCTGGAGTGCAGCTCTGAGCAAAGTAAAGCCCCAGCTCTCAAGAAGTGTAAGTGGGAGATGAGAGATGATTGGGAGGGAAGATGGATGAGTATTGAGTGGGTGATGAGGTGGACAGAGTTGAAGGGCTGAGGAAGGAGGGTGTAGGTGGCTATGTGCATGGAGAAATGGGTTATGTGGATAAGTGGAGCATGGTGTCTATATTCAAGGGTGGTGTGTGGCTTGGATGGCCAGGTGAAAGATGGAAGGGTACAGCAGGAGCACTAAGTGTAGAGAGTCATCAGCTCTTCTTTTCTTCCAGGGACCACTCCCCAACAGCCTGACAACGGGAGGATGAGCGCAGTCCTCCCTAGTACCGCTCTCTCTTGGCTTCTTGCCTTCCCCCACTATGTCCCTCAATGAAAACCTCAAAGCCCCTCTTTTGCAGCTGGCTAAGCCTCTCATCTTGGGAGGAACTCCTGGTCATAAGCAATGCCACCTTTGAAACCAAGAAAATCTGGAACTGTTGCAGGGCCCTCCACCCTCCCTGGGCAAACGCCACTGAGAAGAAAAGGTTTCAATAAAGAACCAGGATGCCCGCTCCCCGAAACGTTGGCAGTGTTCTGGAGTAGCTCCTGGAGAGGGTGTGCCTTTCCTCTAGAGAGACACGGTGCATGTCAGCATCTCTCTAAAATCCAGTTGTCGGGCACCTGCTAGAGCCAAACCCACTGCCTGGTACCTTTTAACTAGCGCTTGCATCTAGGAGGCCACTTTTGATGGCCAGGAGAGCCTTTGCCTTGGGTTCTGAGGGCCCTGGGCCTCTGCTTCTCCCTCTGAACTTGTGAGGTCTCGTGATTAAGAGAACGTGCTGACTTGTTACAGACAGAAGGTGATGCAGGAAGCCCTAGGGAGTTTGTATTTCCTGCCCTTGTGTCTCCTCATTTGTTCCTCTGAGGAAGTCCATTCACCTATTTCAACCTTACTTTCCTTAACTGAAAACTGAGTAGCCGGGCAGTGGTGGTGCACGCCTTTAATCTCAGCACTGGGGAGGCAGAAGCAGGTAGATCTCTGTGAGTTCGAGGTCAACCTGGTCTAGAGTGAGTTCTAGGACAGCTAGAGCTACACAGAGAAACCCTGTCTCAAAAAACCCAAACAAGCTGGGCAATGGTGGCACACACACCTTTAATCCCAGCACTTGGGAGACAGAGGCAGGTGGATTTCTGAGTTCGAAGCCAGCCTGGTCTACAGAGTGAGTTCCAGGATAGCCAGGGCTACACAGAGAAACCCTGTCTCAAAAAACCCAAACAAGCTGGGCAATGGTGGCACACACACCTTTAATCCCAGCACTTGGGAGACAGAGGCAGGTGGATTTCTGAGTTCGAAGCCAGCCTGGTCTACAGAGTGAGTTCCAGGATAGCCAGGGCTACACAGAGAAACCCTGTCTCCAAAAACCCAAACAAACAAACAAACAAAAAAGAAAAAAAAACAAACAACCCCCAAACTGTAAGTAATAAATTATCCCAGGTTCCCAAGTTTCTTACAAGGATTAAAAAAACAATGAAAGGTGGGTTATCCATCTTAATTCTGAATAATCGCAGCACTCAGTAGACAGAGGGAGGAAGACTACTTCCAGTTCATAATATCAAGCCAGTGTGGACTACACAGTGATGTGCTGTCTCAAAAACAGAAGGTAAAAAAAACTAACTACAGTGAACCACATAGAATCTTAACCACTCAACAGGCTCCTGCTGGAGGATCTGGGGTTCAAGACTAACCTGGACACATAAGGCCCCTTCTCAAAAACAAAAGTATCCAATACAAAAGCTGTCTCAAATTTACTTAAGCCGTAATCAAGGCCATTTTGAACGAGTCCCCCTAAAATTCACCCCTTTTTAAATAAGCATCTTTTCAAACATCCTGTAGACATTCAGCTAGAGTACACAATTTCAAGTTAGTAAAATTCAGCTCATTTGATTTAAAAAACTAGTAAAATAGGCTAGACATTGGGTGGGATTATAAACCACACAACCTACTTATACATGACATCCTGCGTTCAGTTTTCAGCACCAAAAGGAGGCTCTGATCTGCTTATAATATAGATCAAATATTATGGAGAAGGGGCATTCTTGGTAGACATGTAACAGCAGTATGATTGACATGGCAGGAAGCTAGGCATGGTGGCATCACCTATAATCTCAGCACTTGAGAGGCTGGGCAGGATTTCAAATTCCAGACCAGCCTGGAGTATAGCATGCTGATGTGCACCTTTAATCCCACCTCTTGAGAGGCAGAGGCAGGCAGATCTCCATGAATTCAAGGCAAGTGGTGTGTGTGGTCTACAGAGCAAGTTCCAGGACAGCCAATGCTACGGAGTGAAACCCTGCTTCCTGGGCTAGAACACTAAGAGGTGATAAACCACAGCGAATCAGCAAGAGAAAGGATCCGATGCACAGATGTTTGCAAACATTTTCAAAAGGGAAACCGCTCGCTCATGAGACAAATGGAAGGCTCGGTGCTCCCTGGGTCTGTGAAAAGGTTCGGCTCTTCTAGCTGGAGGAACCAAACAAGAACTTGTGGAGAAGTTGGTTGTGCCAGCCAGTCCTCTACAGGGGCGGAGCCTCAAGCCAAGTTTTTTATTGTGAGACAGGGTCACTATGTAGTCCTTGATGGCCTGGATCTCGCTGTGTAGGACCAGGCTGCCCTCAAAAATTGCCTGCTTTTAGCTGGACATGGTGGCGCACACCTTTAATCTCAGCACTCAGGAGGCAGAAGCAGGCAGATTTCTGAGTTCAAGGCCAGCCTGGTCTACAAAGTGAGTTCCAGGACAGCCAGGGCTATACAGAGAAACCCCGTCTCAAAAAAAAACAAACAACAAAAAAATTGCCTGCTTTTACCTCTCAAGAGCTAGGACTAAAGGTATGCACCATCATACTGGGTACATAAGGGTATGTGCCATCCTACTGGGTACATAAGGGTATGCGCCATCCTACTGGGTACATAAGGGTATGCGCCATCATACTGGGTACATAAGGGTATGCGCCATCATACTGGGTACGTAAGGGTATGCGCCATCCTACTGGGTACATAAGGGTATGCGCCATCCTACTGGGTACGTAAGGGTATGCACCATCATACTGGTATGCGCCATCATACTGGGTACATAAGGGTATGCACCATCATACTGGGTACATAAGGGTATGCACCATCATACTGGGTACATAGGGTATGCACCATCATACTGGGTACATAGGGTATGCGCCATCATACTGGGTACATAAGGGTATGCGCCATCATACTGGGTACAGACTTTTGGGCTCCAGACCAACACCTGGGACACTGCCCCAAATTGGATTTCCATTTCCCTCCAAAGAGCTTCTATTGCTCCAAACCCACTCTCCAGAGGGCTCCCCACCACCGGCCCCAACACTTTGAGACCCATTTTTCCAGACTCACCAGCTCAGTTACAAGTGGTGACTTTCTGTTTATTGCTCAAAAACAAGAACTCAGAAGCAAATAAGGTGAAGAGAGTGGGCGGGGAGACACAGGGAAGGGATGGGTTTGGGCCCACCTCTCCCTTCATCCTTCTCACCCTCCAAGGCCCAGCAGCAGTCAGGCATCTGGGGGGTAGGGAGCCTTCATGGCCATGGGGATAGCAGAGCTGGGGGACAGTTCTTGAGTAGGGTCCTGGCCTGGAGGAGCCCCAAGAGTTGCAAGGAGACGAGTTCCCTTCCCTGGGTCCAGAAATCAGTAGAATAGGGGGTGGAAGACCCCTTGTTTGGCAACTAAGAAGAGGCGGCTTTGGGCGGCAGGATGCTGGTTTATTTACTGTAGGGTCTCCAGGGCCATCAAAGCCCCCGCATGGGATGGGGAGACTATTTACACAGCAGGGGGAAGGGAGTCAGAGACCAGGTCCTATGCTGCTCATTGCCCAGAACGACGAGAGAACAGGGAGGTCCTGGGTTCTGTAGATTTAAAGACTTGAGGCTCAGATGGAAACTTCATACTCCCTCGTATCCTGAGGACAGAAAGAGGAGATAAATTGGAGTCAGTTGGGGTGAAGAGGCATCCACAAGAAGGGGGAAGACATATTAGTCCTAAGTCTGCTGGTACCAACCTGTAATCCCAACTACTAGGGAGATAGAGGCAGGAAGATCACAATTCAAAGCTGGCCTGGGGTACAAAAGTAGCTCAAGGCTAGACTAGAACATTTAAACCCTGTCTTAAAGAGGACTGGAGAGCCAGGCATGGTGATACACACACCTCTAATCCTAGCACTTGGAGGCAGAGGCGGGTGGGTCTATGAATTTGTGGCCAGCCTGGTTTATATAGAGTTCCAGACCTGCCAATGCTATAGAGAGACTCTTAACTCAAAATACAAAAGAGAATGAGACACTGAAACTGTTGTTTGACTTTGCATAAGGCACTACATTCAGTCTCTAGTACCACACACACTCTCAAAAAGACCTTCATATTATTTTGGGACAGGGTATCTCTATGTAGTCCTGTCTGTCCTAGAACTCCCTAGGTAGACCAGGCTGGCCTCAAACTTAGAGATCGTCCTGTTTCTGCTTTTGCCTCTGCCTCTGAAGTGCTGGAATTAAAATTGTGAGCTACCACATCCAGCAAGACCTTTGTATTTAAATTAATATAGAGGATCTGGAGAGAGAGAGCTTAGCAGTACTGGCTGCTTTTCCAGAGGACTTAAGTTACATTCCCAGCACTCACGAGGTGGCTCATACCATCTCTAACTCCTGTTTCAGGGGAACTGATGCCCCCTTCTGGCATCTGAGGGCACTTTATGCACTTGGTGTACTGACAGTCAGGCAAACACCCATACACATAAAACAATTTTAAAATTTTTAGAAATTGTTTTTTAGTAAAGATTCTCAGACAGGTGTGGTAGTGCACACTTTAAACCCCAACATGCAGGAGGCAGAGGCAGGCAGATCTCTGAGAGACCCATGCCAGCCTGGTCTACAGAGTGAGTTCCAGGGCTGCAGAGCCACATAGTGAAACCTTGTCTCAAACAAACAAACAAACAAACAAACAAACAAACAAACAAAAACAAAGCAAGCAAGCCTTCTTGGATATAATCTAGCATATATATAATATATATGGATATATATTATATATGATATATATCATGCATATATATACTATATATGTATATATTATATATATGATATATATCATGCATATATATATGTATATATATATATATATGTGTGTGTGTGTGTGTGTGTGTGTGTGTGTGTGTTCAGACACTCCAGAAAAGGGCATTGAACTCAGGACCTCTGGAAGAGCAGTCAGTGCTCTTAACCACTGAGCCGTCTCTCCAGCCCCTATACTAGAGTTTCTTAAGATGACAAAGATGAATTTCTGAAGTGTCTTGAACAATTGGAAGATCTGGAGGTTGAGCCTAGGCGCCTACTATGGATTGGAGTTGTATCGTGTAGACAGGCTCTGATTCCCCAGTTTGCTACAGTCCCTATTATTCCCTATTGTTCACACATAGCTTGCTTTGGTATTATCATGGCTTTTGTGGGCAACTGAGTTTGAAATCCCCCACCCCCAGAAAAGATCTCTGGAAGGCGATTATGAAGTTCTGAGGGTAAACTGAGAGATGGGGCATACCAAGGGGAGGGGAGTGACTCACCCCAGCTTCATACAGTGGGTTGCTGAAGTCTGACTCCACAGTAATGGGACTGTAGGAGTGAGAACCCGAGAAGCCAAAGAGGGATTTTCCTTGTAGCCTGGGAAAGGTAGGGGAGAATGGTCTTATCACGTGTGAGTCTTTGAACTCCCGTACCTACTCCCACGCCAGGTAAGCCACCTGCCCTGGCCACCAATCAAGAGTAGGGTACTTACTTAGTGTAGTATATGTAAACGCCAATGCCAAGGACAATGACCAAGCCCAGGGGCAACAGGATGGCCAAAGCGAGGTTCCCACCCTCCAGCTGCCGTGATGGGTCTGTAGTCTGGGTCACTGGGGAGGGAGGAAAATACAAATGAATGAAGGCTGTGCCCATTCCTGGGCTCTCCCAGCCTCCTGCCCTGGGGCCTGAACCCTTGGCTTCACCCCTCCGGGGCCTGGCCTCCTGCCCCCAGCCTTGATCTTGCCCTCCCAACCTGGCCAGGCCTGGTCTCCACCTGCACCCTCACTGACCTTCCAGTTTTCGGTTGTCCAGGAGCTCCTCATAGGCCACTGCAGGGAGAGGAGGGGGAGGGGGACGGGGTCTGAGCCAGGGAGGGAAGGAGACTGAGGAGAGGGCCAGAGCCCGATGGGGTGAGGCTGGGCTGCACAGCCTGGTTCTCTGCCCTCTGTTTAATCTAAACTTGTCTTTCCCTGCGTGTGTGGAGGCCATGGGGACTAGTGGGCCAAGGCCTGTCCTCTCCCTTCAGGCCACTAAAGGTTCAAGGTTCCTAGACAGTCCGAGCCAGGCAGCTTCAGAATTTCTCACTGATAGCAAAACTCTCCCTTTGTAGAGAGAGCAGGGGGCCTCTAAACCAAGGCCCTCACTACATTCCTTGATAATTGTGGGACCTCAGATCTCCCCAGGTTGTCCAGCCATGCCTATAAGGATAAGAGCCCACAGGACAGGCTCTCAGCAGGGTCAGCCATTGTTCTTGAATTTTCTACCCAACTTTTCTAGCCCTGTTACTCCCCATATACAGCTATGCCCCTCCTGCCCTGTCTGCCCAGGCACCTTTGCAGAGTGGGGGCTGGCTGGTCCACTGGGAGGGGTGACCGGGTACACATGTGATGGTGACCTCGCCGATGAGCTCAAAGCCCTCGTAGCAGAAGAAGCGTAGCGACTCGCCCGCTTGGTAGTGATGCTTGTACAAAGTCTGGTAACCATTTTCAGGGACACCGGGGTTCAGGCATGGCTCGTACTTTACTGCAGGGAGCACACCAAGCCACATGCCCACTTAGATACTGAGTAGGTCCAGCCTGGGCTCCCCGGTCCTCCCTGCCTGGGGTGTCCCCAAACTTACAGGCGCATTTGGGGACCCGATCACTCCACTTGGGTGTGCCTGTGTCTCGGCTGTAGCAGGTGAGCACAGCTGCTCCCTCCAGGCTGTACCCTGGCAGACAGCGATACTGGACATGGGAGCCCACAGGGAAACCGGCATCTGAGGCAGTCCGATGGCCATTGGTGATCTCCCCAGGGTCAGCACAAGTCATGACTGGGACAGGACAGACAGGTTAGAGGTTTCCAGGGCCTTAGCAGATGGCCTGGAAACAGGGCTCACAGAGGCCCGAGCATCTGCCATCGCCTCAAACAGCCCCTGTCTTCTTCTCAAAATCCCTTAGAAGGATACAGATTGTGAGTCAGAAACACTTCAGAGTCAATGGGTTTGACTCTGATGGTGCAATCAATGCACTTTGGGACTAAGGGAAGGAATACAAGCTCAAAACCAGCCTGGGCTATGTAGCAAGTTCCAGAACAGGGCACCCTGGGATACATAATGAAACCCTGTGGCTGGGGGAAAAAACTGTTTTATATTTTTTTCTGAAAACAGGATAAGTGGGGGCAAACCTGGCCCACATATTCAGGTAAAATTAAAAATATTTAATCACTATATCAGAGCACATTAACGAAAGCCCGGCCCTGTCCCTGGCATGGCAGATCATTCTTATGGACAGAAGCTGGTGTCTCAAGACAGGATGGCTCTTGCATCCCCCACATTTGCATGGTGCCTAGCCCACTTTGCTTACATATACAGCCCGCACTTTATTTCCAGTGCTACTGTAACAGAAGGTCATAATCACGGCATTGTGACTGTAGATCACATATATATGGTCATATATGTGCATGCACAGGCCTGAGGTTGATGTTGAGCGTCTTTGTCTATCACCTTATGTCCTGAAGCAAAGCCTCTGACTGAATCTGGAGCTTACCTATCTAGCTGAGCTTTCTAGCCAGTGAGCCCCAGTGACCATCCATGTCCCCACCACTTCGGGCTGCAGACATGTATACCACCACACCTGGCTTTTATGTCTGTTCAGGAGATCAGGTTCAATCAAGTCTTGATGCTTCTTGTGGCATCTGAGCTATCTCTCCAACCACATGGCCTTTGATTCATAGAAACCTATGCTAGACACCCCGATAGATACTTACTCTTGATTCTCCTGAGAGATCAATGTTACTACTGTTTCTCTTGTGGCCCAGGGCTTGGCACTTAGCCAGGACCAGGGCCATGGAAGCACTGGAGAGATCCTGATACTTGAGTCTCAACTCAGCAGCAGACTCAGGGGTAGCCTGGGCAATTCTCAAGGCCAGCCTTGGCTAGGCAACCTGACTGCTTAGCTTACTCAGGATTCCTGTTCTGTGAATCCTCCCAGGGATGAAGTGTTGTGCCGGCCACATAGTCTTTCTGAAACTCCAGCCTATTCACTCCACCATCACAACTTCCCTTGGGACTATTTGTTTGTTTGTTTTTAAAGTTTTATTTATTTATTTTACGTATATGAGTACACTGCAGCTGTCTTCAGACACACCAGAAGTGGGCATCATTATGGATGGTTGTGAGCCACCATGTGGTTGCTGGTATCTGAACTCAGAACCTCTGGAGAAGCAGTCAGTGCTCTCAACCACTGAGTCATCTCTCCAGCCCCCTTGGGGCTATTTATAAGAACTACAGTGGGGGCTGGTGAGATGGCTCAGCAGGTAAGAGCATCTGAGTGCTCTTCCAAAGGTGCAGAGTTCAAATCCCAGCAACCACATGGTGGCTCAAACCATCTTTAATGATATCTTCCCTCTTCTGGAGTGTCTGAAGACAGCTACAGTGTACTTACATATAATAACTAAATAAAATCTTAAAAAATAATAATAATAAAGAACTACAGTGGAGTGGGTCATGGTGGTACACACCTTTAATCCCAGCAGAGAGGCAGAGGCAGTCAGATCTTAAGTTCAAAGCCAGCCTGGTCTACAGAGTAAAGTCTAGGACAGCCAGGGCTACACAGAGAAAGCCTGTCTCGAAAAAATAATAAGGGGTGGGGGAAGAACTAAAATCAATCTTTGATTCAGTTCCCCAATTTTATTTTATTTTTTCTCTTTTTTCTTTTTTCTCTTTCTTTCTCTCTCTTTCTTTCTTTCCTTCTTTCTTTCTTTTTTTTCTTTTTTTGGTTTTTGAGACAAGGTTTCTCTGTGTAGCCCTGGCTGTCCTGGAACTCACTTTGTAGACCAGGCTGGCCTCGAACTCAGAAATTCGCCTGCCTCTGCCTCCCAAGTGCTGGGATTAATAGCATGCACCACCACTGTCCAGATTATTTTTGCTTTTTCAAGACAGGGTTTCTCTGTGTCATCATAGCTGTCCTGGAACTCACTCTGTAGATAAGGCAGTCTTTGAACTCAGAGATCCTTCTGCTTGGACTAAAGGCATGCACCACCACCACCTAGCTAATTTCCCTAAATTTAAAGAGACAAGATACTACTACATTCTGCTGTTTGTTTTATTTTATTTGGTTTTTGTTTTGTTGTTTGTTTGTTTGAGATAGGTCTCACTAATTAACCCTGGCTGGCCTTAAACTCATAGAAATTCTTCTGTCTCATCTCCTTTACCCCTACCCTCAGATCCTTGGGCTTTTCAGACATGGTTAATTTTGAACTCACCTTTCGGCCTCAGCTCCCCAAGTGCTGGGGTTACTGGTGTGTGCCACTGTGCCCAGCCTTTTATAAGGAGTGAACAGAGCCTCCAGGCTCCTGCAAGCCTCACCTCTGAAGTAAATGTGCCCCATTCCCCAGCGACTGGAGCCACAATCTTGCTGCAGTGCTAGCCGCTGGCTCAGAGCTGTACCAGGCACTGTGAGAAATGCTACCCCTACTCCACACATCACCCTGCTCCTACTCCATCCACGGGAGAGCCAAAGCTCGGAGGTATCTGTGTAACATGCCTAATTGCTCATGTATCTCTCTCTCCCTTCCAGGTTTGAGATTCATCAGGGTAGGAAAGAGCCTGTCCTATAACCATAACCCAGAAACGGGCTTCAGTGACTGCAGTAAAACAAGCCCAGTCTACTGATAAGACTTGATTCTAACAGTGACTTCCCACAGAGTCAGCTTTGGGGAATTGAGAGGTTGGTTGAGGCTTGGAAGAGAATTAAAGAGTTGATGGGGCAGAGCCCAGCGGCAATTTGATGGAACCTTATAGGGGAGGGACTCAAACCTGGCAGGGGTGGAATCAGTGGGGGGAAAAAAAAAAGCCGGTGGAACACAGGGTGGAAGGGAAGAAAGCAGTCTGCGGTAAAGGCAGGACTCGTGTGCGTGTGCATGCGCATGCGCATGAGTGTGTTTCAAGACACTGTATGGGACCTAAAGGTCATAGGGATTGGGCCTGAAGACTCAGGCAGGACTCAGGGCAAAAAGAAGGAATCCAAGAGGGATAGGAAAGGATGGAGCCAGAACCCAAGCACAGGTTTAGAGGTGGGGCCCTACTCACTCTTTTGGCAGGCAGGTGGCGCCGCGCTCCAGGACAGGTCCCATTGGCAAGTGAGGATGTCTGATCCCAGCAGTTCGTAGCCAGGCTCGCATTGGTAGGTGAGCACTGTGCCCCGGATAAGGTCCCCGTGGGATGCTGTCCTCCAGCCCCACTCAGGAGGTGGCAACTCCGGGCACGTATCGTTCCTCGGGACCTCTGCAGTGAAGATGGAATCCCTTCCAGCTTCAGAGGACCTCGCGCTGGTACCCCTTCCCTGCCAGACCCCTGGCCATCCAGACCTCCTCGCCTTCCGCCTTCCATACCTTTGAAATGTAACACGAAACCCTGGCCTAGGCCCGGATTTGGGGGCCCAGGGGGTGCCTGAAACTGCAGAGTGAGATCAGGTCCTGAGGAGAGGAGGCGGCGGCGCGGCTGAGGTCCTCTCAGCTGGGCCAGGACTCGAGCACTTGGACCGTCCCCGTCGAACAGTGTTAGCATATCCCCTTCGCGAACATTCAAGCTGCAGTGAGGGGAATCAGACAATTAGGCCAACTACAACTAACCCATCTCATCCAGTTCCGCCCAACTTGCTCAGTCTTAACTAGATCCGCCCCGAATCCCAGCTCTGGGTTTTGGCCAGTCTAGGGTTGCCTCCAGGTTCCCAGAGGTGGGTTGGCTACTTCCTACTCCTGCTTCCTAATCTTCAACCCTGCACATTACTAGCTTCATCTACTCTCCAGCCTGTCTTCCAACCCCACAACCTGCCCAAATCCAGCTTGATCAGTAACAGACCATAGCCCTTCACATTCAAATGCTGGATTCTGCCTATTTATCTGCTTTGGGTCCCTGCCTACTCTACTCTCCTCTTCTCCACTCACGTGACCACCTCATACCAAATGAGCTTACTGACTTGCACCTACTGACTTTGTACTAGCAATGAGGCACCAATTTGGGGCCGGGTCCCTTTGCCATGTTAGACACACACACACACACACACACACACACACACACACGTATAGTTAGTTCAGTGGTAGAGCATTGTAGAACAGAACCCTCCAGACCTTCAGCAGCCCTTGAAGTGGGCTATGCTACCCCTTTACTTGACCTTATTCTCCAAGTGACTTGAACCCAGGTCTTCCACCTCTGTCCTGTACCCTCTTAATGTCCTCTTTCAGAACACCATGTACCCAAGGAATTCTGTGTGAGCTCAGAAGAGCCACTTGGGCTCAGAATGCAGGCTAGTGCCCTTTTGAACACACCAAATAGAGCCCACATCCATCACACATGCTACCATGACCCAAACATACATTTCAACTTGGAGCAAGATGCGCTTCTCTTCCTGGACGTGCAGACCCCACACGCAGTCTTGGCCAGGGCTATAACTCTGGGGCCAGTCGGGAGAGAGTACCACACCAGCTGGCTCAGACAGCTCTCCTCCACACATGGCTAGGGAAGAGGTATCAGATTCAGAACCCATGTGGGCATGTGTTCTCCATTCACCAGTTCTCATTGTCCTTGGCAGTGTGCACAAGGCCACCTTGGTTTTGCCATATCCAGGTTTTATTATGGTTGCTTCTCTAGCCCTGCACTCAGCTAACCCCACCCACTTTCCAGCTTACTCACCACCCAATTCACATTCAGCCCAAATCTAGTTCTAGCTTTAGAAGCCTTTTGGGTCTGAGCCTGAATTCATAACAAGTCCAGAAATTTCTCCCCCAAGAAAGCAGCCTGGGAAGGGGCACAGCTCTACCCAGGCTCTGGGTTTAAATGCTTCCATGTTCATGCAAATCTCCTGCACAATGCCTTCCTGTAGTCCCAGCTTCAGGGGCAGTCTTCTGTAGGCTGAAGGGCTCTGTGGAATGAGAGTGCTTACCCTTGCAGGCCGGCTCTGTGTCGTTCCAGTGGGGTTCGGTGGGATCCACACATTCGATAGCATTGGGGGGCCCTGGTGGCTCCAGAGCATATCCTGGGAGGCATGAGAAGGTGGCCAGTGCCCCTGGGCGATACTCAGGATCTGTAGTGGTCACATTGCCATGAGCCAAGAATGGGGGAAAGCAGCGGTCTTCCTCAAAGGCTAGAGAGGAGTTGGTCACAAACATGAAGCATTAGACAGATCTCAGGGACTCAATGTTGAGGACTTACAATGAATTTGGGTGTTGCTAGGCCCCTTACAGGCTGGCTGTTTGTTTGTTTGTTTGTTTGTTTTGGTATCTAGAGATGGGGGTCTCACTATATACTTTAGGCTGACCTTGAATTTGAGATCTTCTTTCCTCAGCCTTCCAAGTGGCTGCTGGGACCATGCACCTGCGCCAACCACCATTTAGAGTTAGCACCATAGTACTAACCACCATTCTATAGACAAGGACATTTTCAGACAAAAAGCCATCTGCCCAGGGTCAGCTAGGGGACAACTACAGAGGCAGGGCTACAATCCCGGACGATGAGTTCTCATCCACAGACATTTGGCTTTGGAAACAGCGAGGGGCCTGGAAAGGGGGACATCTGGAAAGCTGGCTTGTGTAGGTGTGTTCTAGCCTCAGAAATAACAGTTGGATTCTGATCATCCACACTGTTGCTAGAATCCAAAACTGCAGCTAGTGCAGAAGCTGCTCAACTTTCACAGAGGACCAAATCAGCCAAATGAGCATCTCATCTCCAGAGCAGCACAGAACCACCTATGGTGCAGGTAAGGATTCTGAAGCTCACAGCATGCAGTGGCCTACTTGGACGGGCAGATAAGGATTCTCACTGAAACACAGACAGCTCCTTAGGGCTTTCAGAACCCACATTTCTGGGTTTCTGCAGATTCACTACTGTATTTTGTATTACTTAAACTAGCAAGGCATCCTGTGCAAATCCCATCCACCTTGCAGGGCCCAGGGCCAATCGCACCTATTTGTGAGCTATCTAGAACGACATCTGTCTATCTGAGCATTTCCCTTCCTCTTTCTTTGTACTTGAGATAGGGTTTCTCTGTAGCCCTGGCAGTCCCGGAACTTGCTCTGTAGACCAGGCTTGCCCTGAACTCAGAGATCCGCCTGCCTCTGTTTCCAGGGTGCTGGAGTAAAGGCATGCGCCACCACTGCATTGCCCAGCTCTCCTGTTGTCTCTTCTACTGGTTTTACGAATGCTCAGCCATGCTGTTTTGTATAAGATACGATTAGATGGACAGAAAACATGCTCTAGCGATGGACCTTTTGGCTGACTTGGTTCTCTGTAAAAACTGAGCGACCACACAAGCACACCGTTTTCCCTTTCCCCTGAGCTGACCTCCACCTTCCTCTCTCAGGTCATCTCATCTCGATCCATCCCAGAGGCCACACCTAACTCCATGACTGCTGATTCCTTTTGACCTGTCCAACATCCGTTCTTCCTTCTGGTACCAGCTCCCATATCCTCACTAGATGGAACATGCTTTCCTTACTTCTAGTCCATGAGGTTGGTTGGGGCCAACCAGAGACAGCCATGCCACTCAAACCTGCCAATCACAATACTGTCTAGTTTCATTGAACTTAATCAAGTCAATGGGAACTGTTTCTGGAATTGTTGCCCGGGCTCTCATGAGCATTTCCTTTCTGTTTTCATTTCATTTTCTTTCCTGATGGCATTAAGTAAGGTGATAGTCTGTAAGAGCGTAGTTAGGTCCACTACATAGGGAAAGCCTCCATGCCAATTAAACCACTGCAAAGTAAAAACCAAGAGACAGATAACTGTCCACTTGGCTGTATACTAGATCTGGCCATATCTGAAACTGAATCAGAAGAGATTACTTGGAATAAAAAGATGTCCCTGTCAGATATCAGAGACCAACCACAAAGACGTGCATGGAGAGAGTATGTGCCTGTGACTATTCCTCGTGTGAGAAAGAGGAAATGCCGTGGACTTGGGTGTGGTCAGGAAGGAAGTGAAACCATTACCTTCAAATCGGAGGCTGAGCAGCAGGGGGTTGGCTGGCGTCTCTGAAAGCAGTTCTACGTAGAGAGACTGGGCATCACTGATGAGACCGCGTTCAGGGACATCATCCATGTCAGAGTCGTAAATCACAGGGGACAGGGGGCTTCCCCCTGAGCGCACCATCAGCCTGGGATGGACAGAAAGGTGGCAGGTGCATTTTCCCCTGGGAAGCTGCCTCCCTGCCTGCTCTCTTAGCTTATCTTGACAGCTGCTATTATCAAATACTAACCCATACCATGCATTCTTTTAAGCCCCAACATATTTGATCTTGTTTGATCTTCACAAGGACTCTTGAGTCAGACACTATTATTAACCCCTCATTTTATAGGTGAGGATATAGAGGCACAGAAAGACTGGATCCTCAGCCTGAGAGCACACTACAAAGCCACAAAGAAGAATGGGAAAATGACAGCACATGCTTTTATAGTCCTAGGTACCACTTCTACTACTTTACACATCATAATGCTCTTATTTATTAAGCATTTGGAAGGATGCTATGGTCTCTGCCCCACCAGTGACAACTGAGATGCTTCTAGGCACACCGAGGCATCTAAGGTTTGCACAGATGTGCTCTCTGAGACAATTATGACCAATCTCAGTTTGACACTTCATCCAGTGTATCTGACTCTCCCCTGAAGCCTCTCAGCTTTCCCAAGGTGGGGACCTCCGACCCAAAGCCCAGATTCTCACCGGTCATTGTCCTCATCCAGTGAGACTCTCTCAAAGTGCAGGTGTAGCCGGCGTCCCTCAGCCGCTTCAATGACCCAGCGACAGGTGAGGTTGGGCCCTGCGGCTCCCCCAGGCTCAGGGGATACAATGCGACCCAGCGTAGCATTGTGGATGGTGCCACCACAGGATGCTGTGGCAGAGAGAGAACAGGAAGGCTTCAGTCTTTGTCAGGCCTAGTCTAGAGCCTGGTGGGTGCTGGCCAGGGATGGCCTCTGCCCCATGCACTTAGCAGAGAGGAGACTCTCCCTAGGCTGCTGCCTAGCTTGAGACAGAAGCCTATGCATCCATCTGCTAAAAGGAATCCTCAGGAGAGGTGGGCACCGTGAGTTAAGGAGCCTCAGAGCTGAAACTCTCAGATGAGAAGCTTTGAAGGTAGGAATCACTACAACATAAGCATTTTAAGCTTGGTGGATAGGTAGCAGAATGAAGATCTCAGGACCAAGAGATACCAGCCAGGAACTCCAAACACAGCTCATTGAAGTGGAGGGTTCTCCAAAGAATGGGCATCTACAAGTGGTAACAGGATGGCATACCAACTGTGGCATCTCAAGATGAAACCCAGAAAAGATCGGAGATTCTCTAAGGATGGAAACCATCATGGTAGAGACCTTTAGGGGAGACCCTGGGACAGGGGCTCTGCAACTAAAACATTCAAGATGGATTCTCCCCAAAGATGGCAATTTCCCAGCTCGCCCCCCACCCTGCCCCCAGTCAGGACAGAAGTCCTACAATGAGAGACTCACCTGTACAGCTAGGGGGTTCACCAGTCCAGGCTGGCCGGGTACCATTGAGGCAGATGAGGGTCTCCTCCCCCTGCAGCTGGTATCCTGAGTCACAGTGGAAGGTGGCAATGCCCCCAGGATGCAAGTCTGTCACGCTCACATCCCCGTGGGCTGGCCGGGGTGGGAAGCCGCAGCTCAGAAGGTAGGCTGGACAGGTCAAAGAAGAGGAAGAGGGGCTGTTGTCCCCCTGGTGAGTTCTCATACCCGCTCCTTGGTGCTTCTGCAAATCCTTCCATCCCCAACTCCCAGGGAACAAATGGGCTCCATGCTGGAGTGCACATGGAAGAGAAGCCACTCCTTATGTTGGTTCTCTGCCTCATGAAGAGGCAACACCAACAGTGCTCATCTCTGGCCTTTGCCATTTAAACTGCTTTGGCCATTTATAGATAAGAGTTATTTTAGAGCCCAGTCTTATTGGTTGCAGCCCCTCAAGTAAATCAGTTGAATACCCTGATTTCTATCGGCACTAACAACAAATGGCATCTGAAGAGACCGTTCAACTTCCCACTCAGATGATGGTTCTAAAGGTAGGCGGAGGAAGAACAACCCACTATCTAGAGGTGGATGCTGAGGCTCTTGCTTGTGAAATGCTTTGTGGCATTTTCTTTCCCAAACTTTCTTGTATGGAGGCGCATACAACCTTCAGCCAGGCCAGACACAAGGAAGTGCTTTAGGAATGTTGACGACCTAAGATTTTACTATCCAGCACCCCTGAAGGAACCCTTAGTGGAAATGGGGTGCTCTGCTCTCCTGGGGAAGCTGATGTGTCTATCTCTTGCACTGAGAACTGTGCAACCTTCCTTTTTGCACTGACTTATTTGTACCTCAAATTAGGGCTTTTCCCTAGCAACAGTGATTTCCCACACTCCAGTCATTTTGTCCCCTGATGCCGCTGCCCCTCTACACACTGCGCAGTTGCATCGCTTACATTCCTTCTCAGAGCCTCTTGAAATTATTTGGCATGGGGAGTGGGTAAGGTGGAATTTGATTTTGAAACAAGGTTTTGTTATATAGCCCAAGTTGGCCTTAATTTCTCAACCCTCCTGCCTCAGCTTCTAGAGAATCTCACTGCCATGCTCACTTTCCAAGGCTGTATCTTGTGGGGGTACAGGCCAGTTTTAGTCAGTAGAGATCTTTGTCTTTCCTGACTCTGGAACTTTTGGTGACTGTCAGAAATCTATCCCCTGCCGGGGCGTGGTGGCGCACGCCTTTAATCCCAGCACTCAGGAGGCAGAGACAGGAAGATTTCTGAGTTCGAGGACAGCCTGGTCTACAAGGTGAGTTCCAGGACAGCCAGGGCTATACAGAGAAACCCTGTCTCGAAAAACAAAACAAAAACAAAAACAAAAAAAACAAACAAACAAAAAGAAATCTATCCCTTCCACATTTCAAAAGTCACCAAGCATTTATCTAGCTGTGGGAACAGACAGAGACAAACAAACAAACAAAAAAATCCCATTCTTTTCCTTTCTGGAGTCACCAGCCCAAGACTAGCAGACATAAAAACAACTATCTAAAATACAGCAGGTTGGGAAAATGCCAGCCCTCTGGGACCAACAAAGTCAAATCTGGATGCTTTAGCTTGATATTCTAGCCCCTTCCCGGCCAGGTTCAGCAAGTCCTTAAGTTGGTACTCAGCTCCTGAGGCTCCACAACCCAGTCTGTGACTCCTTCCTATCTCATGGCCTTTTCTTTTTCTTTTCCCCTCTGGTGATGGAATTACATCCAGGACATTGTACATGTTAGACAAATGCTTCCCCCATGAACTATACCCCTAGCCCTTGTGATTTTTGTTTTTTGTGAGACGAAATCTGACTATCCTGGAACTCTATGTAGACCAGGTTGATCTTGAACTCATAGAAACCATCTGCCTCTGCCTCCTAAGTACAAGGATTAAAGGCGTGCACCACTGACACCTAGCTACCCTTCAATTTTTTTGAGACAAGATCTCACTATATAGTCCAGGTTAGCTTTGAACTCTTGCACCTCCTGCTTCAGCACCCAGAGAGCTAGAATTACACACATGCACCATCACAGACAGACATCTCCATATCTTTGCCCATTTCTGGGCCTCTATATGCAAGGCTTCCTGGTCTGTTTCTGACCTTTGAAAGAGTAAATTAAGGATCACGCCTTCCAGGAAGCCTTCTAGACTTTCCCCGTTCCCATAAGGTATCACCCATGTTCAACTCTATATATGTCATTTTCTCATCACATTATCTATTATCTGTTATCACTATGAGACTGAAACAATGCTTGAACAGGTTGATCTCACACTGCAAAGGGGTGTCTCTCACTAATTTCAATAATTTATACCAGAAAGGGGATTGGCCTGAAATCTAAATAAAACATTAACTGGAGAACTAGGGATGTAAATCAGTCAGTAAGGAATATCTAGCTCTGAATTAACCAGGCCTATAATCCAAGCACTGAGAATGGTAGGAGGATCAGAAGTTCAAGGTTATACTTGGCTACATAATGAGTTCCAGGCCAGTCTAGATTACATGAGACCCTGTCTCAAACAAACAAACCAAAGCATGCAAAGGACTTCCTGCCCAAGGGGACTCATGCCAGTCACCCCCTGACCCTCATGTTAGGAATGACCATGGGGCACAGACTTGGTCATCTGGTTTCTGACTGCTCAATCAAGTTTCATGTGTCTGAGAAAGCCATACAACCTCAAACCCTCTCCCCTTCCCTGAGAGAGGGAGCTGACTCAGCCCTCTGCATGAGAAGCAGTGGCTGGAGTGAAGGGTTTTGCACATGGCAAATTTGCTAGACTTCAGCTGGCACTCTAGACATGAGGCCACAGTTAGAGCAGACTAAGGAGGGCTTGAACAGTGAGTGCCCTGTCCTAAGAATGCCTGCAGGAGCTGCAGATAAGGAAAGCCAAGGCAGGCAATGAAGTCCCCTTTACGAAACAGCCCTGCTCCTGTCGATGTTCCACTTAGCCCGGGAGTCCTACTTTTGATGCCCTAGGGAAATGACTGCTTAAAGGAGCCAGTGGGTAGCTTTTTATTTTTTTATTTTTTTTCATCTGATATCCAGCATCCCAAGGCAAGAATGCTTGTATCTCCAACAACCAGGTCCCTGACACCAAGTACAAGCCCCTGATCTCTCCTACAGGCCTGGTGGTAGGAGGTTCTGCCTTGAATAATCGACCCTCAGGGCATGAGGAAGGGACATATGCTGTAACCTCAATAAGATACACATGGTATCTGGGAAGAAGGGGGAAGTATGTGGAGCCAAGGAACAGTGGCTCCTGTCTCTAAGAGCACATGAAAGAAGTTTGCAGAGGACAGCACTGTCTGCAATGGGGATACTGGCTGAGTCCCTTAGCTCACTCACATGTGTGCGCTACAAAATACATTTGCACTATGGGAAGCCACTCCCCCCACACACATAGGCTAGCATCAATCATGTGCAGCTCTTCTGTGTGTGGATGCATGAAACACTCCTTGCACTGTCCTGGAAGTCAGAAGGCGTTGCCAAAACTGCAAACCTAAGAAGAGTCACTTTCCTGCTCGAGCTGTCTGCCTCGAGCTGTCTGCCTCGCATCTGCAGATTAAAGCTCCCAGAGCCCCTGTCAGCCACCCTGCCTGCCTGCTTCCCAGGGTGGACTTTCCAGTCACTCTCCAGTCACTGCTTCTCTGCTTTGGCCGTGGGGACTCTGACTGACGTTGACTCACGGACTGAGGGTTCCACTGTGCTCCAGACCCTGGTTAAATACTCCACAGGTACTAACTCATCTCATCATCCTAGTCACGCACCTCAGTAAGTATTCTAACTTCTGCTTTTCAGACAGAGCCACGAGACACAGAAAGGTGAAATAAACTGCCCTGGGTCACAGAATGCAGACAACCCTACCTTGCATCTTTCTAAGGGCTCCATTTTCTCTCCTCTCTGGGACTCGGAATGTGTTCTTCCAATCCAGTTGCTTCTTTCTCTTTCTTCCTCCCACCCTTCCCCTGGCCAACTCATCCTGTAGGTCCCTTCTTAGTCACCAGCTCCTCCAAGAAGCCATTCCTATATTCCTTAGAGAAACACCGGTCCCTTTGATTCTTGCTCCCCTGGCCTGAGTCTCCTCCATCATAGTCCTTACCTGATGGACACCACCATTCCGATTGCTATCTGTTTCCACCCAGATCCTCAGCTCCTTACAGACTTACAGTGGGCTGACTAATTGTTTTCCCCAAGGCAAACACAGAGCCTGGTATGAAGTAGGGACTCAGTAAGAAGTCACTGAGTGGAATAAGTGAATTTGCTACTTGTCACCTGTATTTACAGATCCAGGAATGGGTGAGCAAATGTGCATGATTGTCTTCTGAGGGTCCCGCCCCCCCATAGGGTCCCAAGCAGGAGGAAGATTCTCTCAGAACCCTGAGTCAGAGGGACCCTGGAGATGTCTTCTATACCCTAGGTGGCTCTTGTCCCTCTACTGGCACTTCAGAATCCTCACCCTGATAGTGAATCCTGAAGCCATTGCCCCTTGGGACTCGAGGACTCTGGAAATGCAGGAGCAGCCGGTTTGTTGGGCTCCGCAGCACTTGTCCCTCTCCCAGCATGGAGGAATTGGCCAGGAGTCTGGGGGCCAGGCCTGGAGAACCCCCACCGGCCAACACCAGGAGCTCCTCTTCCTGAGACAGGTTGAGTGTCTGCACCTAGAGAAGCCAGATACAGGGAGGCCAGGGCATGTCAGCAGCGGGAGGGGTTACATGACAGCCCTACCCTCCAGTAAACTACCATGTTGCCAAACTCTAAAGGAGTTTTGAGATCATCTAAGTCAGAAAACAGGTTCATCAATTCCCAGGCCAGGTTTAGTCACAATTAATAGGCACCACAGAAAAGTACCTGAATCTCAATGCCATAACCAGGGTAGACATGGATGCTGTAGGTGCAATCTAGGAGCTCCACAGAGCGGCTGGCAGTGCTCCCCAAGTCCGGAGACTCCACAAACCCTTCGCCCTCCGAGATGTTGTTATTGCACAGAACTAAAGAGATGTAAGCAGATGGGACTGAGGGGTCCTATGTGATGCCCTCCCCGCTGAGCATCTTCAGGGCTCGCCTGTATCCCCACCACCCTTCACCACCTTTACCTGGTGCTCCCTTTCTACCTCTACTGAGACTTTCCTTCCCCAACTACAATATGGATGGAAGCCCACAGAAGAGCCCTTGGACCTTAACGCTGGCCTATGTCATTACCACTCTCTGACCTGTACCTAAATCTCCTTCCATATGATCCAAGCAACATTCCCTCAGCCAGTCCCACACAGGAGCATCCATGCCCTTTCCATCACCTCACCTGGGCTGGTGACAGTGGTGGTGACAGTTGTGGTGGTGATGATGGTGGTGGTGGTTTCCTCCTCTCCTCCCTCGGGCCTGAGGGGTGGGACTGGGGAGGCGGGGCCAGGCGGGGGCGGGGCTGTAGTTCCAGGGGGTGGGGTCAGCAGCTCTGGTGCGGTGGGGCCTGCCCCCCTGACCCCCTTGGGGGTGACAGCTGTCGTCAGAGGCCCTGTCCCTGGCTCAGTGGCACGTGGCAGGGAAGGTGCTGCAAGAGTCTGGCCAGCTGGAGGGGTGGCTAGTGTGGGGTCTGGGTCAGATCCTGAGATAGTTTAAGGGTAGTCAGTACACAGGAGCAGCAAATTGGCCCATGGGGGTGGGGAACAGCTTAGAATAAAACACCCCAAAGCCTCCCCACAGGGTACAGGCCCCCATTTCCCCTTACCCACCAGGCTCTCCACAGGCCCCCATTTCCCCTTACCCACACAGGCTCTCCACATTCTCTCAAGACTTTGCAGCTAAAGCTCCCTTTCTCTTTCCACCGCCTTCTTGACGGCCCCCTTGAGCCTCTCCCCACCCCCAGTTCTGGCTCTCGCTCCTGCCTACCCTCTCTCTCATCTGTCTTGCTCTCTCTCTCTCTCTCTCTCTCTCTCTCTCTCTCTCTCTCTCTCTCTCTTATGCTTAGCATTCTTATTGCTCTCTGGTTTTATGATCCTGGATCAACTGCTAGTTGTATATCACTCTCTGTCTCGCCATTTTTGTGACTCTGGTTGTCTGAATTCACATCTTTCTCTCTGTATACATGACCTCTTGACTGTTCCTTGTTTTGTCCCTGTCTCTGGCTCTGTTGAGGACCAGCTTTGACTCTTTCTTCCTAGGGGCCTCTCCCACGGAACTCTCTCTACCTGCCTTCCCTCTAGCCAGGCACTCAAGCTTCAGAGACATTGCCTCTCTCTCTACTTCTATGCCACACTGTGGGCCTCACCCGGCAAGAGGCCGATCTCTGGGCCCTTCCGCAGCAAAGCCCCATGGAGCAGCTCAGCCAGGTCCTCAGCAGCCACTGTGGGAGTCTCACTTCCAGGTTCTGGCATCATCTCATCCTCCTTCAGGGGCAGACCTAAGAGGTGAACTCCTGTGAACCTCTCCATTCCTCTACATCCTGTCCTTATCTGGAAAGATTCTCCCCAGAGCACACCTTATCCGACACTCAGGGAGTCCCAGGCTGGGTTGAGAGCCAAGATCGGAGGAGTGGCTCCAATCTGCCCTCTCCCTCATTGAGGTCCAGCTCCGGGTCTCTGGACCTTCAGTGAGAGCCTCAGTCAGTACCAACCCTGGACAGCTCTAGCAGGGGGTGCTTTGGGACTGCTTTCTACTCCTCCCCAGTGGAACACTCCCCTGGTCCCCAAACTGAGGAGACTCTGACAGCATCTCCCAGACCGCTTCTGCAGTGCCAGCTTTCTCTCAGGGTTTTTGCCTCTGCAGACAGTCTCTCTCTCTCTCTCTCTCTCTCTCTCTCTCTCTCTCTCTCTCTCTCTCTCTCTGCTGCCTTCTCTGGACTCTGGTTGGGGATCAGAGTAGAGTCAGAGATTGAATATCCCTGATTGTGTTCATCTGTCTTTGTCCATATGTCCAAGAACATTTGTGTGTACAGCGCCTGGCATCTCTCCCAGCACCTCCATCTCCCACCCAGGTACCCTGCCTGCTTCCACCGCCTCCGCAGAAATCCACCCAACTTCCCTCAGCTCTTCTTCCTGAATTTAACCCCTAAGATACAACTAAAAGCTCTTCTTATTCATTTCTCTATCTCCTTAATATTAGGAGTTCAAGGGCTCCACGCAACAGTCAGAGAGCCTTGGCTTGCCCCTTCCCAGTCAACTGTGCCCCTCCCCTCCCCCACAAGCTCGGACGACTCAATATCTTCAGGGAAAGAAGGTACAAGACCCACAAGAACCTTCCCAGGGCCCACCCCTACATGTCCTTACCCTCAATCCAGGCACAGCTCAGCAGAATTAGGAGCAGCAGCTGGGAAGGCGGCGGGTGCTGGGCCTTGGGAGTCCCCATGGCGACTCACGCTAATTTCTCTCCTCTGTGGCTCTTCTGAATAATCTCGCTGTCACTTTCCCTCTGCGTCCTTTTATCTTTTCCTTTAATTTTGCTTTCCTGCTAAGGGTCAGCAAAGGAAGGCAATTTTTCTTCCTTTGGGATGGAGAAGCAGAATTGGCCTAGAGGTTGCTTGGAGTCCGCCCCCTTTTGCTCAATCTTTATCCTTTGCTCTGCGATCTATGGCAAAGGGGGGCGCGGCTCCCGCTGCTGGGGGTGGGGCCGAGAGGGCCGAAGGTTATCCCCTTGTTCGGGAGCTTGGGCCCATCCGGATGGATAGATAGATAGCTGAGGAAAGTGGGAGGAGAAAGGCAGCTTCCGGGGGTCCAGGGTGGGCTTGAGGATCCAGAGGGCCTTTATGGGGTTCAACCAGGGCTTATCTCGGAGAGGAAGAGGGAAGGGGTTGCGGAACCAGGGAAGCTGAAGCTCGGCCACTGGAGCTGCGGGAGGGAGAAGCTGAGAAAGGTGTCAAGCCCACGTCAGATCCTGGGGACGGGCGAAAGGAGGGGCCTGGGATTTATTCTCTGATGAGGGAGGAGGAGGAGGAAGTGCAGATGGAGGAAGGAGGGATGCCGAGCCAGGACCGTAATCTGCACTTCCCGAGGCCCCTAGGGGAGCGGAAGGAAACTCTGGTCCCAGTAGTAATTAGGTTCCCTCCCGGAGCCATTCCAGAACATCTGGTATCTGCACCTGGTCTTCCTAAGGTGTCGAGAGGGGGCACAGCTTGGTTCACGTCCTCCTGGCCTATCCAGTATGTCCTCTGTCCTCACCCGGACCTCCCCGAGGGCCTTCACTATGCCCTTTACAGAAGCTCAAGTGGGATGGGCTCGCCCCTCTCGCAGGAAAAAGGGGAGTATCCAGGTTTGTAAGGAGTCTGAGGGGTACGTGTTGAGACTCCCTCCTCCAGCGGGCGACCTGAAAGAGGCCTGCAGCCTAGCGGCTACCACCCATGATCTCTTGGCTCTTCCACTCAGCAAGCGGGCGCCCTTTCAGCACCTGGGCGCGAGGACAGCTCCCGGCCCCGCCTGCGCGGGCGGGCCTTGAAGCCACTGATTGGCTGAAGCCGCTTTCGCAAACCCGCGTCTTGCTCAGTGCTGGCTCTGGTGTAGCCAAGCCAGGGGAAAGGGGAGTTACAGGCCCACCTCTCCAGGGACCCGCAGGCTCACGGCCGGACTCGCCGTTCCAGAGCACCGGCCTCACGAGCGGGTCAGGGCTCTCGCCCCGCCCCCAGTCTGCCCCGCCCTTCTTTTCGCATTGCGGGGCGGCTAGAGGTTGGCACTGTGTCCCTGTACCCCACGTGGCGCTCGGTCAGGGCTGGGGGAGGGGGTCTGGAGAGGCACATCCAGAGAGAAGTCTCCCCCCAACCCCCTTGCAGGGCTGGGCTGCGGCTGCCTCTGGGAGGGGTCCTGGGTAGCTAAACAGAGAGGGCTGCGGGAAGGAATGACGTCAGGGTGAGTGGGCGCCCAAGAAGGGGTGTGTAGGAGGTCGGGAATCGGAGAGGACGGACCCGACCGGGTCGAGGGAGAAGACAGGTCAAGGAGAGAGGAAAGAGAAAGAGCCGCTTTAGAGTGGGGCTGCGGGCCAGGTGGAGTAGGAACCGCTGTTGCCAGGGGAAGCTAGAAGAAAAAGAAGGGGTCGATAAGGAAAGGGGGGCTGGAGTGGAGGGAGGAGACTGGGAGACTGAGGGTGGAGAGAGGAAAGGAAGAGGAGACTGCGGGAAGGAGAAAGGAGAGAGGGACCACAGAAGGAAGAGAGAGGACTAGAGCGGAGACAAATAAAATAGAAAAGGAAGGAGAGAGAGGGAAGTGAGGGGAAGGTTTGTTGGGGGACCCGTAGGAGGAGTGAACAGAAGTGGAGATGTGGAAGGGGGGGAATCAGGAAGCAGTCATCGAGGGGTCAGGTGGAGAAACGGGGGGACCAGGGAGCTGGGGTCTGCAAGACGCAGCTTGTCACTTAGCCAGGGCCTCTTTGCCTATCAAGTTTCCATGGCCACTGCCCCTAGGCTCCTCAGCCCTTACTGTGCTCCTCGGAGCCCTCACTTCTCTGTTTCTTTGGTACTGCTACCGCCTGGGTTCCCAAGACATGCAGGCCCTGGGGGCTGGGAGCCGAGCTGGGGGTGTTAGTGGTATACCTGATGTATGTTCTCAGACTGGCCCAAGGTGCCCTGGGGATCCTGGAGAAGGACCCAGAGCAGAAGGTCTAGTGAGCAGGCGGCTTCGGGCCTATGCCAGGCGTTACTCCTGGGCTGGGATGGGTAGAGTGAGGCGGGCAGCTCAGGGAGGCTCTGGCCTCACAGGAGGTGCAGGAGTCATGGGCATTCAGCGCCCTGGCTTACTTTTCCTACCAGACCTGCCTTCGTCCCCCTTTGTGCCACGTGATGCCCAGAGGCATGATGTGGAGCTCCTACAGAGCAGCTTTCCCGCCATTTTGCGGGACTTCGGGGCTGTGAGCTGGGACTTCTCAGGAACTACCCCTCTGCCTCGGGGCTGGTCCCCACCCTTGGCCCCTGGGTGCTACCAGCTCCTGCTGTACCAAGCAGGCCGATGCCAACCCAGCAACTGCCGGCGGTGCCCAGGAGCCTATCGGGCACTGAGGGGGCTGCGGAGCTTCATGAGTGCCAATACCTTCGGCAATGCTGGCTTTTCCGTCCTACTGCCTGGGGCCCGGCTTGAGGGCCGCTGTGGACCCACCAATGCTCGGGTTAGATGCCATCTGGGTGAGTATAGTCTGTCTACTAACCTTCCGTATTTCCTACTTCACTACCTCTTCTCTGCCATTGGGTCTTTCTGCACTATGGCTCCTATCACTCCTCTCTTCTCAGAATCTTCCCCAACCAGATCTGAGTTCTGTTTTCATGCAAACTATCCAGTCAGCGGTGGCTTGCACAGTGTCCCACACTGACTCTTCCTCTTCGTCTCCAATCACCCTCCCCCGCCTTTTAATTTAAAAGAAATTACCACTGAAATGTAAGTGGTCAGTGTTATTTGCCCTGAAGAGGAAATACTCAGAAAATCAAATTTAAATTGTAAAAACTGGAGCAGGGCATGCATGCCCGTAATCTCAGCACCGGGGAGACTGAGGCAAGCCTGGGTCTTATTTCTCTTTCATTTAGTCTAGGGAGTATAGTGAGACAATCTACATCTCACTATGTAGTCCTGGCCTGGAATCTAAATACAGACCAGTTGGCCTCAAGCACACTAAGATCTACCTCCCTCTACCTCCTGAGTGCTGGGATCGAAGGTGTGACAGTAGGTAGCCTACTCTATTTAGGCTTCTTCCCTGATAAGTAGCAGTGCCAGTGGGGCGTTCAATAGCACCAACCTGACAGTGTCTGTCTTCAGACGCACCAGAAGAGGGCGTCAGATTTCACTACAGATAATTGTGAGTCACCGAGTGATTGCTGGGAATTGAACTCTGGACCTCTGGAAGAGCAAGCAGTGCTCTTAACCGCTGAGCCATCTCCCTAGCCCCCTGAGATTTTCTAATGTTCTAAAGATTGAAAGAAAATCAGGAAAGTAAATATTATGACTTCAGCTTAGCCTAAATCTCTGTGTGCTGCCAGCTGGATGGATCTTATGATTTGGGGCACACTACTTTTCCTACTAGCCCTGCCTTTACCCCCTCTGTGCCACGTGACACCCAGAGGCACAACCTGGAGCTACTACAGAGCAGCTTCCCTGCCAATTTACAGGAGGACTTGGGGCTGGAAGCTGGGGTTTCTCAGGGACCACCCCTCTGCCTCAGGACTCACCCCAACCCCTGGTCCCTGGGTGAAGGCTTTTTGGCTGCTCCCTACAGATACCATGCACATGTTGGGCTTTCAACCTTGGTAAGGCTGGGAAAACTACCCAGTCTTAAGGACTACTTTCTAGAATGTCTTACTTACATCAGAGTTGGCTGTTTTCTCAGCACACTTGACTGAGGTCCTGGGGTCAGACTGGATCCATTAGTTTTGCCTCATGAGAGAGGTGCCCAGTACACAGTATATTCTGGAACTGAATTGACAGAAAGTCCAGGAGGAGATGGTTTAGGGGAGCTTTCTTCCAAATGACAGATATGCTTCTCACAGCAGGACTTCTAGTATCTGAGCATCCTTCAGACTATACTGTGTGGTGGATGTACTCTCCATCTTTGAGAAGACCACAGAATCTGCCCTGTGAGGCCCAGAGTGGGTAGGACACTCAATGAACACAGGCAGGAATGGTGGATTCCATTTCCATTCTCTCCTCACAGGCCTGAAGATCCCTCCTGGTTGTGAGCTGGTTGTTGGTGGTGAGCCCCAGTGCTGGGCTGAAGGGCACTGCCTCCTGGTGGACGACTCCTTCCTGCATACAGTGGCTCATAATGGTAATAGGACTCATATTCTGGTGGGTCAGGGGACCAAAGAGAGAGGGATTCCAGCCAGTCTGCTCTCAGCAGCACTGTTTCGGGACTGCACAGCCTTGGGCAAGCCACAGCTCCTCCAATCACCTGTGGGGCATCTGCTTTCTTTACTAGGTGACTGCATATGGGCTAGGATCATAAGCTAGACTATCTGCACCCCTGTCCTCTTGCTATGGGACCTCGGGCATTTACTTAATCTTATGTCTGTCAGCTGGTATAAAATGTACCCATTTTGGGCACATAGAGTTATCACTGTAAATGCCAGTATGGTGAAACTCAGGAGGCTGAGCCAGGAGGATGGTGAGTTTAAGGGCCGGGCTACATGATGAAACCGTGGCTTAATGAACAAACGCACCACTGGTGAGGGCCTGGCACTGATTTTTGCTTTCCTCAGCCTATAATATGAATTCTAGCACAGGAGTTCTGGTATCAGCTGCTGTCTCCATCCCTGTGTGCCCTAGGATCCCCTGAAGATGGGCCTCGAGTGGTCTTCATTGTGGACCTCTGGCACCCTAACGTGGCTGGGGCAGAACGCCAAGCTCTCGACTTTGTCTTCGCTCCAGACCCTTGAAAGAAGCTTCCGTGCACCTGACGCTGCACCACTGCTTGAGTGGTGGTCAGGACCTCTTCTCCACCTACTCTGCCAGCGTTGAATACAAATTCTGAATCCTCTCCTAAGTCCCGACTCTTTCCTTCCCAGTTACTAATCCCAGGCTAAGGCTTGGGGCAAGTGGCTCATGTTTCTACCACAAAACAGCCAGGCATCATCATCATCATCATCTTCTTCTTCTTCTTCTTCTTCTTCTTCTTCTTCTTCTTCTTCTTCTTCTTCTTCTTCTTCTTCNACAGGGTTTCTCTGTGTGGCCCTGGCTGTCCTGGAACTCACTCAGTAGACCAGGCTGGCCTTGAACTCAGAAATCCACCTGTCTCTGCCTCCCAAGTGCTGGGATTAAAGAAAGGGGTGCGCCACCACTGCCCAGCGCATCTTCTTAACAACAGCATCCCTCACCCGAGAGTCAGCAGTAGACCTTCAGCTCACCTTTATTCCAATAATTTAATAGAAAATTAAAATAATAAATAATATGAAACAGATCAAGATAGCCGAGCTGGCACAGGTCCAGGCCAGCCTAGTACAAAGTTAAGGAGGTAGGGCGAATGGTGGGGCAGGAGGGGCAAAGTACTCTGTTGCAATGGAGGAAAGCAGCTTGGAGTGTGGTCCTTTCTACATGTGTGTTCAATGTATTAACAAAACGGAAAGGGAACCCCGTGTCATTCTAAATCAGATGGTAAGAGAAAGATGGCAGAACAAGGATGTAGAGGAGGGGTGGTGACTGGCTTTCTGAAGAGCCCCACCAGAGGGAAATGCTGGAATGTACCGTATGGTTAGCAGTGAGTGGCGATGACTGGAAGGAAAGGGCTCACTGAACATAGCATGCAATGAGGGGACAGAGGGAAGACCCACGACTTGGCCAGCAGAGTCGGGGCAAAGAGACAGAGGGACTAGGTCCCAGAAGCAAGAGGAAGGCAAGGGAAGATCAAGGTCAGTCCTTGAAGACAATCTGTTGGCCGTGAGGACGCTCGTCGTGGGTGATATGGCGGCGGACATGAATCCTCCGGACACGGTGCTCTCGGTTTTCTTCATCGTCTCCTCGGCCTGCCCCACCACCGCCAGCTGCACCCCCTGTGGCCTCCAGGAGAGCCAGATCTGGGCCACGGGAATTCTCATAAATTAAGATGTTCAGTGTCTCCTCAAAGATCCGAGCCTCAGGGAATTCCACCTGCAAAAGGCCAGCAACCCATAGCTCCTACCTCTGGCCCAGTCCCACAGCGCTTCCCCAGCGGCTCCTCTGTGGGCTCTCCTCCAGGCCCTGAAGGCAGCTAGACTTGTTTTCTTTCCTTCACTGCCCAGGCTCTTGGAATGCTTTTCATTTAATAAGTCCTGAGTACCTGCCACTATCCCTGGGTTGTTCCAAGCATCAGGAATGTAGTATTATAAACAAATGCTTGCCCTCAGCATGTTGGAAGTCTAGGGGGAGAACACAGACACATTCTTCCCAAGATATATATTAAATCAGATGATGACATTTTATGCAGAAAGCTGGAAATGAAACAGGGATGTGAATAGCCTTTCTCAAGAAAGTTTCATCTTTCAGTAGGGAATTCAGATAAGGCCTTACTGGGAATGTGGTGTTTGACCAACTCAAGAGAAGGAGGCAGATAGCTAGAGAAAGCAAAATGAGGAGTGGCAGCAAGACAGAATTAAGACAAACAGGGAAAAGACGCAGGAAAAAGGGCAGTTTGCGGGGCAGTACTGAAAAGGATATGATGAACCCAGAGTCTAATGCATGCTGGACCAGTTCTACTGCTGAGCTACACCCATACTCTTAATTATTACTGAATTCATTATTTTAAGACAGTCTCACTAGGTTGCCCAAGATGGCCTTGAACTTGCAATCCTCCTGTAAGAGGCCAGCCAATAAGACTGAGTTCGACTGCCTCCCCATTAGGTGTGATTACAGGTGTATACCACCACACCTTCCTCCTAAGCTACCTCTTCCTATCTTCCTAATTGCAGGGAAAAAAACCCTTCGGGAAGATGAGGTACATTCCATTTCTTTGATCAGTGTTTCTTAGTCTTTCCACTAGGTGACAAGTATCACCTAGTACCTAATACTGGCTAGGGGACATTGGAAAGGAAAAGGAATAATATTGCTCTGCAGCCAATATTCTACCCAAGACTACAGCACTTTGTACAGCTAAAAAGGGGGTTGACAACTTTGTCTGGGGCAGTTGCATTGAGATTTCATAAGCAAATGTATTCAGGAAGAAATGATGCTCGGCTTGGGTTCATTAGTTGACAGGCAACAGGGAGACTGCTCATGATACAGCACCATGGATAGCTCTGCATGTCAACAGGCTGCCTCTGTGGTTTGGAGTCGGGCAGTGCCTAACACAGATTGGGTATGGAGACAGTTTAAATTTTAACTAATTACTTTTTATATGTGTGGCTGTTTTGTCTCCATGTTTGTCTGTGCATCACTCGCATGCAGTGCCCCTCGGGGCCAGAAGAGAGTGTTAGATCCCCCAGGTCTGCAGTTGTGAACTTCCAGGTGTGTGCCGGGAATCAAGCCCACGTCCTCTTAAAGAGCAGCCAGCGCTCTTAACCGCTGAGCCATCTCTCCAGCCCTGGATACTGTGAAATGTCCACTGATGGCTACCACATTCACAGCATGAACTCGGAAGGTCCGGAGGGTTTTAGTTTTTCCTTTTAATGACAGAATTTCACTATGCTGCCCTGGCAGGTCCAGCTGAAGGTATGCACCACATGCCTGAGAGGTGTACAATTCTGGCTGTCTAAGCTGATGCTGAAGGATTGCAAATTCGAGCCACCCTGTGCGGCATAGTAAGACTGTCTCAAAACAAAACGAGACAACAAAGGGCTGGGGAGGTGGCTCTGTGGTACAGCACTGGCTTAGCTGTATGAAGTCCTGAGCTGCTTCTGCAATACTGCAAAATCAGAATCTGCTCTTGGTAATGGGCCTTTTGAGGTTCTAAAGTGAACCATGGACCTTTTTTTTAGGGGACAGTTTTTGATACAGGATCTTACTGTGTAGCCTAGGATGTCCTTAAACTCCTGCTCCTCTTTCCTCAGGCTGCTGAGTGCTGGGATCCCACACGCACTGGACCCAGCTCATAGGCCTTCCATAAAGAAATATGCACACATGCGTCTAACCCTGCATGCTATCCTGGGCACTGCAGACAACTCTGAGCCCTCCCCACTGCCTCCCTAAGAACCCTGCTTTGAGGCTGACCAGCTGACTCCGTGGTTAAGAGCACTGGCTGCTCTGGCAGAGGAATCGGACTCAGTTCCCAGCATCCACATGGTTGTTCACAACTAGTTCCAAGGGATCTGATGCCCTCTTCTGCCCTTCACAGATACCAGCACATATGTACATGCAAGCAAAACACTCAAGACACATAAAATAAATACAGCTTTTTTTTTAAAAAGCCACAAACAGGTAAACCAGGTTCTTCACAAGGCCTGGGGACCAATTAATCCCCAGCACCCTAAACAAAGAAAAGGAAAACAAAATCTTCTCTAATCTAACAGCCTCATTTCATTGGTAATAAGGTGACCTTCCCAAACTGCATAGCCATGAACCAGAATTCTGGTCCCCAATAACCACCAAAGAACTTTCCTTTGCCAGACCTGCTGATCTACCTCTGTCCAGGGTCCCAGTCCTCCCTCCCTCCCACCCTCCCTGATCCCTTCTGACCTTGGTTTGCTTCTTCTCTGTAGCATAGACTATGGAGGTGCAGCACACCTCAGCAATTTTTCGGCCCTGCCCGTAGAAAGACCAGCAGCAAATCTCATCTCCTAGGACATCCTTGAGGAAGAGCAGCCGCCCATGGAAGCGCAGGGCTAGTTTGTCAAACAGCTCGATGTTCTTCAGTAAGTTGTCATCTGAAGTGCTGAGAACCAGGGGCCAGCCGGCCTTAGGTGACTGACTGTCTTCCTTCCCTCCACTCCCCCCAGAGGGGCCCACATTCCCAGTCCTGTGCAGCAGGGCACTTCTGACTGTGTAGGGATGAATTTGCAAGGCAAATTACTGCCTAGCACAGAGGCTCCTGGTGCAGGCTGTCACCAGGCACCCCAGCACTGCCACATTTTAACTAAGCAACATTAGGCAGGTTACGTAATCCTCTGGTACCACAATATCATCTCTAGTTGGAGACCAACAGGTCCTCAGACCACTGGGAGCATAGATAAGTTAACAGACAACACTGAGAACAATCCTGTTGGGGAAATAAGGGACTAGCCTATGCTAACCATTATCACAGGTTTGGCTTGAACCTCATTTACTGATGACAGGTGGCACAGATGGGATGGGACATTCAACAGGCAGGCATTCTGTAGTCTCTCCATATGACCACAGTCCTCCACAGGACAGCAGAGCTATGCCAAACCTAGGATTCTGTGGATGTAAAGACACGGAGCCATCCTTGAGCCCAGCGCTCACCTGGTATAGGAGTACTTGTTGTTACTGCGGTTGTGCAGAAGCTTTACCACAGGCTGTGGGGAGGCAGAAGGATGCAGTCAAGAGACAGGGAAACAACAGCAGCCATCACAACCGCCCAACCCACGGTCTCCAGGGCCTCACCTTGGAGGTGCTGGCCAGAAGCTGCTGCTCTTCCCGGGGTGATGTCACTGTAGGGATGAGGCATAGTGGTGACAGCTTCTCCCTTTTTTGCTGAAGAGGAAGTGGAAGTTGATTAGCAGTACAACTGGTATTCACTCACGCCACTTCAATAAAGGCTGTGTGACTCTGTTTGGGGGTTGAAAATACTCTTCCGTGTTTCCAAGGCTCACTAGGATGTGACCACTCCACGCCACTCTGGCTCTCTTGTGCAGTGGTACAGCTAGTGTATAATTTAGCATGCCCAGCTAAGAGGTTTATTTTTGTGTGTTTGTGTGTGTGTAAAATTAACATGAAGTCCAAGCATAGCAGCAGGTCCCCAAAGGCCCAGCTGCAGGAGGCTGAGTATAGCCAGTACACCCTCCCCAGCAAGCCACCCTCACCCTACCAACCTACCCTTCTGGAGGCACCCAGCTGTGCTCGCCCTGACTGCATGGGTCAGCCTGCCAGGGCTGTGCTTCCCTGAGCTGTGTGCAACTCAGCATGCCGACCTCCACAGGCCAGTTCCATTCCTGCGCAGTTACATAGCTTCCTTGGGTTCAAGTATTGGTTCCTTTTCTTCACAGCACTTAAGTATGTGTCTGTTTCTGACATGTACTTCCTGAGGACTGTACGATGGTGACCAGTGTAAGTACACATTTGCTGAATGACTGAGTACAGTGAGGCTGTTTATCTCTGGAGGGCCGGGGGTTGGACCCAGGACCATGAGGGTATCCCAAGCAAGTACACTGCCACTGACTTTGACTCCGCACCATTTTTAAAAATGAAATTTTAACTTTTAAAATACGAGACAGCCTTGAGTGTACATACAGTCTCTTGCCTCGGCTGTCTTGGTGACACATGCCTCTAACCCAGCACCTGAGAAGCAGATGTAGGAGGTTGTCTATGGATTTGAGAACCAGCCCGATCTACAGTAAGACCTGTCTCAAAACAAACAAAACAAAAAACAATCCTCCTGTTTCAGTGTTCCACATGTTGAAATGTACCTTTAGAGACATGTTAGAGGAATGCCTGTCTCTAAAGACACAGTCTAAGACAAATTCCAGAAACTGGTTTTGAGACTTATTATTATTATTAATATTTAGTTTTTTTAAAGACAGATGGGTTTCTCCACGGATCCCAGGCTGTCCTAGAACTCACTTTGTAGACCAGGTTAGCCTCAAACTTAGAGATCTACCTGCCTCTGATTCCCAAGTACTAGGGTTAAAGGCCTATGCCACCTTGCTCAGCTAAGAGATTTTTGTGTGTATGTGTGTATTTATGTGTATTCATATATAGAATATGAATATATTCTATGTATACATAAAGAATTTAAATGAAAGGCTGGGCCTGGTAGCTGGAACCGTAAGGCCCAACTACTAGAGGCTGAGGTGCGAGGTCTGCTTAAACTTTGGTCTGTGAGAATGGCCTAGACCTAACTCTCACAGAAAGTACAGAGGAAAAACATACATTCATCTATAATCCCAGGAGACAGGAGGTAGACACTGAGCAGAGCCACAGCACAGGGCTAGCTTGTTCTATATAGAATGTGAGGCTATGCAGGACTCTGCATCAAGACTGTCTCAAAACAAAAACAACAAAAATCAGGAATGTGAATACTGTAATGGAAGCACTTGTGAGGCAGAGGCAAGTGGTCATCAAGTTTGAAAGCAGCTTAGGCTACTTAATAAAACTACCTTGAAACAAACCAAAACAACAACAAAAATCAATGGAAGCATAGAAGTCTGCAATTACTGCCAGTTTTGAAGCGGTGAGTCTGTAAGGCATAAGGATCCACTACAAAGGCAAAATAATGGAAACTGCAGTTTCGGTGCAGAGACAAAATAAAGAGACAGAAACCCAGAAACCTGTGGGTGTGGCAGTGAGAGCTGAGGAGAAAGCGCAGGAGGCAGAGCACATGCCTGTTCTCTGTGCTGTGTAACAAACGGCCCCAAATGCCACAGCTTCACTTAACGTAAGGTCTTTCCAGTTCCTTTTTCTGTGGGTCAGGGATTCTTTGGTGAGCCACTCAGGCCCCAGGTAGCACAGTTTCTCTTGAGAGTGAGGCATGCACAGGAGGGGTTACAGACATCTGAGAGCACTATTGCTTTTCTTTCTTTCTTTCTTTCTTTCTTTCTTT
>NC_034590.1:96415042-96417679 GCF_900095145.1 Mus pahari | reverse complement strand
GAACTCAGAAATCCGCCTGCCTCTGCCTCTGCCTCTGCCTCTGCCACTGAAGTGTTGGGATTAAAGGCGTGCACCACCACGCCCAGCTGCACTACTGCTTTTTAGGTATCACTTTCTAAGAAATATGGCTGCTATGTTCACATGGCTGTTGCATGAGGGACCTGACCTTTGCCACTGGACCTCTCTGTAGGGCTGCTTGAGTGTCTTTATAACATAACAGCTGGTTTCTCCAGAGAAAATAATGCAAAAGAGAAGACAGACAATGAACGGCTCACTGTCTTTTATGACTAGCTTCATCTGCCTTAAGTCACTAAGCGCTCTCTCAAGGTTGGCTCCATTAATTCACTGCTCCCAAGATTGTCCAAGTCTCATCACTACATTGGCAGCTCAAAGCAGAGAAAATCTGAACCAGGTTCAGGATGGGATAAGGCCATCTGGGTACAGTTCATCAACTTCAGCTCATGAAGGGACTTTTTTTCCTAGCAGAAAAGCCATGAACTACAGGCATGTTGTCTTTTCCACTTAACCACTTAGGATGCTCTTGTTCAAACGGTAGGGAGGGCAAAGACAAGAGGAGGCACGTAGAAGTCACTGGCCCTAAGTCTGTACCTCACTGGGCACCTTTGTTGCCCTCTTGTGCTTCAGCTATGGCTGCTCCTTCAAGTCCCTGCTAATCTATTAAATGCTTATTGTTGTTTAAGTTTAGGGTTCATGTTGTAAGAGGAAAAAAACCAAAAAACAAAAAACCACATCTGTAACCTCTTTGAAAAGAGCTTTTGACTGCTTTGGGCTTGGAAACAAGCTACTGAGAGGTCATATCTTAAGTTGCCTTTTTTAAACTTTTATTTTTATTTTTTTTTAAGATTTATTTATGGTCTGTACATGAGTACACTGTAGCTGTCTTCAGATATACCAGAAGAGGGCATGAGATCCATTACAGATGGTTGTGAGCCACCATGTGGTTGCTGGGAATTGACTCAGGACCTCTGGAAGAGCAGTCAGTACTCTTAACCATCTGTCCAGCCCTTAAACTTTGATTTTTTTTAGACTGGGTCTCATTGTGAGACCTCTGCCCCTGAGTGCTGGGATTAAGGGTGTGCCACAGAACAGTGCAATCTCAGAAGAGCTGGGATTTGGGTGAATATATAGCACATTCCTGTAATCAAGTTCATAGAAGGATAAGGCTTATGCTTACAAAGGAAAAACCTGCCTAAAAAACAAAAGGGCTAGTATGTAACTGAATGATTCTCTGGGCATCTCTTTGGGGACTTCTGGGGTCTGAACAAAGGACTTGACAATCACACTCTTGAATTATCCTTACATTTTCCTGGGAATGTTCTATATTTAATCTTTGCAGGGAAGCCATTTGTTAATTGTATGCATTATCGGAAAGCTTGGGAATGCACAAATAGTCCCTGGCTTTGTTGTTCCACTGTTTGCTTCTTTAGCTTACCCTCACCTCTACCAGGACAAGCAATGAGAAACTATGTGACTCTGACTGTCCAGGAACTCCCTCTGTAGACCACTCAGGCTGTCATGGAGCTCATAGACTGCCTGCTCTACCCCGAGTGCTTACAGGATTAAAGACCTGACATTTTGTGGTTTTTGCATAGAAAAGCCCACACACCAGAATCATAATTTGTTATCTTTCTTCTTAATTTATTAAACCTCTTCTGTTATTTTGGTTTTTTTGAGCCAGTCTTTCTATGTAGCTCTGGCTATCCTGGAACTCACTCTGTGGATCAGTCTGGCCTCAGACTCACAGAAATCCACCTGTCTCTGTCTCCAAGTGCTGAGATTAAAGGAGTGCGCCACCACTGCCCTGCTTATTAAATCTTTTTTTTTTTTGATCATATTCTTTATCCTCCTCATGTCCACCACCTCCCTTCCTACCTAACTTCAAGGTGTGTTCTCTCTCTCTCTCTCTCTCTCTCTCTCTCTCTCTCTCTCTCCCTCCCTCCCTCCCCCCTCCCTCCCCCATCTCCCTCAAAGGGGGTGGGGGTGCGCTAGAGAGATGGCTCAGCAGTTAAAAGGAATGCTCTTCCAGAGGACCTGTTCAAATCCCAGCACCCACATGGCAGCTCACAACTGCCAAGATCGGACAGTCTCATACAGACACACATGCAGGCAAAACGCCAATGTACATAAAATAAAAGTAAATAAATTAAAAAAGAAAAAGAAAAGAAAACCAAGCTGGGTGGTGACTGTCCATGCCTTTAATCCAAGTACTTTGGGAAACAGAGGCAAGTAGATCTCTGTAATTTTGAGGGAATTCCAGGATACTCAGGGATACAAAGTGAGACCCAGTCTGAATACAAACAAACAAACAATAAGATAAGAAAAAGAAAACCAGTAAGACAGAAAATATCATACTAAAAGGTATGGAGTATGTCTGGGATAGCCACTCCTGGACACCTTGAAATGGTTGCTATACCCAGTGATATTCCATTGGAGAACTCCCTTTCCCAGAAGTTATCCAGTGCAAATAGGCTCTTGTTAGGGGTGGGTCTTTGCATCCATTTCTCATTCTTTTTTTTCTTTTTTTTTTTTAAAGATTTATTTATTTATTATATGTAAGTACACTGTAGCTGTCTTCAGACACTCCAGAAGAGGGCGTCAGATCTTGTTACGGATGGT
>NC_034590.1:96404658-96415001 GCF_900095145.1 Mus pahari | reverse complement strand
TGCTGGCAATGCAGGTGTTGCTGGGAAGGCAATTAATTTTGTTTTGATTATTTATTTATTTATTTATTATATGTAAGTACACTGTAGCTGTCTTCAGACACTCCAGAAGAGGGCATCAGATCTTGTTACATGGTGGTTGTGAGCCACCATGTGGTTGCTGGGATTTAACTCAGGACCTTCAGAAGAGCAGTCGGGTGCTCTTACCTGCTGAGCCATCTCACCAGCCCTCCATTTCTCATTCTTAGTGCCTGGCTTTCATCTGGTTTGGGCCTGTACTTGTCATAGTCTCTGTTGAGTTCTGTTGTATGTGTTCTGTTCTGTCTGGAAGTCATTGCACAATGTATTACCTCTTGACAAATTACTATAGACATAGCAGCCTACACAATAGTCATTTGTTGTTGCCTTAACTTTCAGAGGATCAGACCTTCAGCCTAGCCCAGTCTCTCATGAATTAGTCTAGATGACAGCCACAGTTGGTCACAATAGCACATGATGTCATGCCGGTCTATAAGTGAAAGGAAGAAGAGCCTGAGTTCAAGGCTAGACTGGGATCCATAAGGGGACCTTATCTCAAAACTCCAAACAATGTAAGATGCTGGCCAGAAGTGCATCTGCATACTGAATACTTGACCAGGCCTAGAGGATCTGCTTCTGATAAAGTTGGCCCACATAGTTGGGAGTCAGTTAACAGAAGGCTCCAGTTCCTCACCAGGGAGACTTCCCAAGAACTATTTGGGTTCCTCATACAATGACTTGCTTAACAGAGTGAAGGGTCCACGAGGTGGAAGCCATTCTTATTTTATGACCTAATTTCAAAAGTCACACGTTAGAGCTGAGGGTAGTGGTGCATACCTGAGCTCAGGAGTTCAGTCAGCAGGCCACTACCTGAGACTGTCTTCCCAGTTACACACTGTACCTCTACAATATGACTGGGGTATGGTCATCCAGTTCAGAGTGGGAGGGGACTAAATACAAGCTAATCCTAAGGGAGGCAAGAATCACTGGTGGCCATTTTCAAAAACTGTTTCATAGATAGAAATTTTAACTTCCTCTATGAGGAACAAAAGAAAAGTTAGATCCCTTCATAGTTGACATTTACAAAAGTGAGCTTCACTGAGATGAAAATGTTCATATATGAGGGGCTGGGGAGACGGCTCAAGGGTTAAGTGCACTTGCTACACTTGCAGAGGGTCTAGGTTTGGTTTCCAGCACCCACGTGGCAGCTTACTTACTCATAACTGCAGTTCCAGGGGATCTGATGTACCAGGCATGCATGTAGTCTACATATACACAATGCAGGCAAAATAGACATTTTTTTTAAAGTCCATATATGAAAAGATTTGTATGTAAAATTATAAAGCTATTAAAAACATAGAATAGTTAAAAAAACAAACCAACAAACAAAACAAAAAACTATGTAAACCCCACCACCACCACCAATGGTTATCTATGCTGATATGGGAAAGTGCTATTTGACTACAAGACTCAGTTGGTAGTGCAAAGCACGACTTTACAAATGACCTCATGGAACACTGAAGAAATGCTAAACCCATAATTATCCCTAATGAAATCACTGACTCAGGCAAGTACTGTCAATTGGTGTGTTGTTGACAAGCAACTGCCACTTGCTCAATGCCCAAATTACTAGCACACAGATAAATTTATAGTTAGCAAGAAAGAAATCTGCACACAGTGGAGGAAGGACTTCATCTATCATCTGAATTCAGGGACCAAATCTGCATGTTAGTCATATTAGCAAAATCATGAGTCTCTTGATGTAATACAGTATGAAATACATTACACCTTCGAGAATATACTCTAACCCATCAAACCTTTAAATTTATGGCCTAATTTGCAGCAAATCTGGGGTATATCAGGATTTAAACCAAATGACATCAGAACTGAGCAATCAGGCAAATTTGGTAAGCAGACCATTTTTATAGTGAATGTCTTTTTAACAACTATGCTTTATAAGAAAAACAACAAACAAACAAAAAGCCAGTCTGTTTCAGATTAGAAGACCTTGTAGAACATAGCCAGACACAACATGAAACTCAACTACAAGTGAACCGCTCAGCACATTCCAGGCAGGACTAGAGAAACTGCAGCATATGCCCTGGATGCTAGAGTAAAAATTTTATTGACACAGAAAGATATACAATGTCAAAAAAAAAAAAAGTACACAAAATAATATATACAACATGGCCAGATTTTAGTGAGCAGACATAAACACACACACACAAAAAAACCTGAAAAAAGAAATTGATGCTTTATTTTTTTGGAGATTCATTTCCAAGATTTCTATAGTTGATAATACTGCTCTAAAAATGATAAGTGGTGGGGCTGGAAAGACGGTTCAGTCAATAATAAAGTACTTGTCATACAATCGTGACCACCTGAGTTCAGGTTCCTAGCATCCATGTGAAAAGCCCATGATGTACACCGTAATCCCATCGCTGAGGAAGTAGAGACAGACAGGTAGGTACCTTGAGCTCACTGGCCAGAAAACCTACCCAAGCCAGTGAATCCCCATTTCAAATCCTAGCACTTGGGGGGGGGGGGTCGGGCAGGAGCAGATCTCTGGATTTGAGGCCAGTCTGGCCTACACAACAAGTTCCAGGCAAGCAGGACAATAAAGTAAAACCCTGTCTCAAAATAAACAAACAAACCAGAAAGCAATGTAAAATATGATTGGAAGACACTTGATGTTAACCTCTGGCTTCTATATGCACACATATGCACATAGCCACACATAACACCTATACACAAATGGCTATTTGTAATTTAAAAATTCAAGGATCAGGGGGCTGGAGAGATGGCTCAATGGTTAAGAGCACAGACTCTTCTTCCAAAGATCCTGAGTTCAAATCCCAGCAACCACATGGTGGCTCACAGTCATCCGTAATAATGTCTGATGCCCTCTTCTGGGGTGTCTGAAGACAGCTATGGTGTGCTTACATATAATAAATAAATAAATCTTAAAAAAAAAAAAAAAAACCTCAAGGATCTTGGGCTAGCAAGGTGGCACAGCACATTAAGATGCACGTCATCAAGCCTGACAACCTGAGTCTGGTCTTGGGGACACACATGTTGAAATGAGAGAATTGACAGCCACAAGTTGTTCTCTTACCCCCACCATTCTCACTGTAGGACACACATACCCCATACAAATATGAATAAAATGTAATAAAAACATTAAACACACATACACACATCTCTATTCCACAGACAAGTGACATTTTAAGAGAAAATACTGACAATATCTAAACCTGATCCTCAAAAGCCAGAAAAATAGTCGATTTTGGTTTTTGACATGGGATTTCCCTATGTAACTCTTTAAGGAAGGAAGGGAGGGAGGGAGGGATTGACTGATTCTTTGTATAGCTCTGGCTATCCTGGAACTTACTCTGTAGACCAGGCTGTCCTGATATCCGGAGACCAACCTGCCTCTTACTCCCCAGGGCTGAGATTAGAGGTGTGTGCCACTATGCCCAGCTCCTATGTAACTCTTGCTGGCTTTGAATTTACAATCCTGCTGCCTCTGCCTGCGGAGTGCTGGGATTAAAGGTGTATAGCACCACACCTGGCTGGAAAAGCCAATTGTTTTTAATACATGCCTTAGAGGATGTGAGATACATGCTCTTATGTAACATGGTTTAATTCTCTTAGGAACTAAACTAAAATAGTCAAGGATCTCCTGTTAAGCAAGAAGAACAACATAAGAAACTCAGGAGAAAATCTGGTAAATATGTAAAGCAGTTGCAGAAAGGGACTCTAATAAAAAGTCAAGTGAGTATGTATGAGAAAGATGCTCAACCTGATTAGTAATGAGAAGCATGGGAAGTCAAATGAGATCACTCCACACCGTTCTCATGGTAAAATTAGAAAGATGGAGGATGGCAAGATTCCTAAGAATGGCAGAATGAGTCTTTCTGTGCAGGGCCTGGCAGGAGGACAAAGCAGTGTAATCATCTGAGAAAACAGTCTGACCGCATTTACTGAAATCTGGCTTGCATGGATCCACTGGCCCAGTCATTCTCAAGCTGTAACTGTTAAGAAATTCAAATAAGACCAGAAGGGTGCATATACAGGATGCCCACAGTAGCACTGTTTGTAGGAGAGGGAAGGAGAAAGCAAACTCCAAACTCAGGAGGATGCATGAATAAGATACAGCAAGAAAACAGCATGGACTCCTGCTGCAGTCCAGACAGTGTGACTGGGTCCTGCAGGAAGTGCCCAGTGAAAAACAGCACCAAGACCCATAGCTAAGTAAGCCATGGAAACAAATGCACACCAAAAGCAGATATGCAAAAATGCGTTAGCTCTTCCAGGGAAGAGATGTAATCCAAGGATATGTACCACTACATTAGGGTTAGACAGGGGTAGCCTCAGGGGGGATGGACAAGGGACTGGGAATAAGGGGAGGAGGGGACACAAAACTGAAAGAGGAAAGATTTGCTAGACCGGAGTTGCTCTGGCATGCCCTGAGGACGGTAAGATAAAATAACTAAGCAGGACTATCCTTCCTTCCAAGGTCTAGCTCAGGGCCAGACAAAGTGCTCAGAAAGGAAAGGAAGCAAAACCTGCCAACCTGGGTCTGGTCTCCCCCCTCCCCAGGTGCCGCATGGTAGGAGAAGAGAATCCATTCTCCACAGTTGTCCTCTGGCCTCCACACATACATGTGGCACATGCCACTCCTCCCGAAAAATATATGTTAAAAAAGATATTCAATATTTTAAAAACTGCACATGGTAACTCTTTAATGGGTCATAAGTATAATGGGTCTCAAATATTAGAGAGGGGGGAAGGAGGAGGCCAAGGAATGGTACATTAAGGGACATTTTCTTAACAGCACTCTTTCACAAAATGCTTTGAATTATATAAGGATAAAACTAATTTTTCCGGGGGCTGGTGAGATGACTCAGTGGGTAAGAGCACCTGACTGCTCTTCCAAAGGTCTGGAGTTCAAATCCCAGCAACCACATGGTGGCTCACAACCATCNGTAACAAGATCTGACGCCCTCTTCTGGAGTGTCTGAAGACAGCTACAGTGTACTTACATATAATAAATAAATAAATCTTAAAAAAACAAAAAACAAAAAACAAAAAACAAAAACCAACAACTAATTTCCCCCCCTATGGGCTACAGGTAACATTTTTTTTTTTTAAGATTTATTTATTTATTATATGTAAGTACACTGTAGCTGTCTTCAGACACTCCAGAAGAGGGCGTCAGATCTTGTTACGGATGGTTGTGAGCCACCATGTGGTTGCTGGTATTTGAACTCTGGACCTTCTGAAGAGCAGTCGGGTGCTCTTACCCACTGAGCCATCTCACCAGCCCCAAAAAATTTGAAAAATATATATACTATCCAAAAGAATTCTGCCCTTTCAGATTTCCAGAGCCAGTAATCAGGACAGTGAGGTGGCTTGGTAGGCCTAAGTTCAATCCCTAGAATCCACATGATGGTAGGAAGAAAGCATCTGTATCAGATAATAATAATCAATAACTATTGATTACTGTTGGAGGTAAAGGACTGGGAAGGAGGAATCCTCTGACCGTCACATACATGCTATGGTTCCTTCTCGCTTGTATGCTCACCCACATTAAGTGAATAATAAAACAATAAAAACCAATAAGCATTCCCTGAGAGAAAAGTAGTCCAGTCTCCAGTTAACTTACAACTGGCATTCAAGATATACCACAACGTACAATCTACTACTGTGTTATTATAATAGCCCTGGACAAAAGAGTTGATTGAAACTTACTACACTGTATTTCTTTTTCTTATCGTTTAGAACGTGAGAACAGAAGGCTAGAGGCAGGAACTGACTGGCTGAAGGGTACTGGGCGCAGCCGGGCCGGGCCTGGGAAGCCCCCCCCCCCATCTCCACTTTATGACACTTTGAGGAAAGAGTTTCACTTTTGGAAAAACCCTAAAAAAACCCGGAGGGTTGGAAAACAGGCACACGTGCGCATGCACATGTGTGCTGCCTCCCAGGGCAGAACCAGATCATTGAGGTTATCACATTCCAGCTTAAACTGAGATGGAGTGAGAGCAGGCTGCTAAGATGGCTCAGTGGCCAAACTTGATGACCAGTGAGTGCTCCATCTCCAGAATGTACATGGTGAAAACTCTACTGCAGGGTACACACACACACACACACACACACACACACACCACACGTAAATGTAATAAGAAATCAAAAACTTAAATTATATAACTTGAGACCCCCTACTGGCCTAGAGAGCTACTTAAGACTTTTGAGCAAAGGAGAGAATGGGCTGGGGTTGTGTGGGAATGTCACTCAGGTGATTGTACTAGCTGAACAGGAACAGCTACAAGCACGGACCAGGCATTTATGATTTTATGTATATAAACACACATGTTCTGTCTTCACACACACCAGAAGACATTGGATTGCATTACAGATGGTTGTGAGCTACCATGTGGTTGTTGAGAATTGAACTCAGAACCTCTGGAAGAGCAGCCAGTGCTTTAAAACTCCTAAGCCATCTCTTTAGCCCCTCCACCCACCTCCCAGAGCAGGCATTTCTAATGGTGACAGTCTGGACACCAGATAGTACTGAGGCCCTGCTTTAAGCACTGGGGATGTTGCCGAGGACTGTGCCCCCAAATGCTAAAAGCCGAGGGGTCATATCAAGTCTAAGCCAGGCTCTCTAGGCCACATCTCTTCTGTAGTAATAGCTATCTATTGGATAGGAGTGCAGGGACCCAGAAATGGGGAGGGGCTCTCACCTGCAATGCCAGCTGACAGTCTTCAATCAGGCCCTGGACCAGGTAGTATCGGGCTTCACCTAGCAGCTCCCCGAGTTCTCTGGTACTGTCAGGCAGTGGCACCGACCCGTCCCGCAGGTAGTTGAGAATTGTACCAAAGTGCCGGCCACTCCGGTCAATCAGCACCCAACCTGGTGGGGTGGGAAAAGGCAAAAGGAAGGATGGCTTGCTGGGGGCACTGGAGCTAATACATGGTTAGAAACTGACCATAAGAAAACCTATATATATCTGGCGGCACACCCCTTTAATCTTACTATCTGGGAGGCAGAGGCAGGTGGATGGATCTCTTGAGTTCGAGGCCAGCCTGGTCTACAGAATGAGTTCCAGGACAGCCAAGGTGACATGAAGAGACCCTGTGGGGGCAGGAAGGCAACAACGATGACAAGAAAACCTAATAGTTACCTGTTTCAGACCTCTGCCATATTCAAAAACTGTCTCAAACATCTCCAGTGTATCATACATACACCTGCCACAGAACAGATCCCTCCCAAATCTGCTGGTCAGTCCGAGGCTCTCACCATGGGAAAGCTGCTTTATAATGTGGCCCAAACCATAGGCAGGTGGCACCAGACCCAGCTTACCATGGGGGAGATTCTTACCAAATTTCCTTATCAATAAAGTTAACCCCTTGTATTCATTTTAACCATCTAATTTAATGAAAAGTGACACTTCAACCCTCCGGTTCACAATGATGAAGTAGTAACATTACCTGGAATATCAAGAACTGACTGTGACTACATGAGATTTTCTTGCTTACTGGTCATTACTATTCCATGCCCTTCCTAACCCCCTGCGGGGCGTGGGGCTAACTCCCCAAGATTCATCAGGTTCCTTTACCAAACTTTCTCTAGCAGTAACTGACGCATCACAATACTTATCAAATAAGTGAATTTTCATCTTCGGTATTTGAAAGCCAAACTTCACCTCCTAAGTGTTTGTTTTTATCTGTTAAGCCCTTCCCTTTAAAGCTACTCTTACAATAAGTGAGTCCCAAATTTAAGGCAACACCCTGAGAAGGTTAAGGTTCACCCGTCAAGAAGAGCTAGCTGCACCCTTCACTCAGGCCCCTGGCAAGCCAAGAGCAGCCTTCTCTGTCTACATATATGCATTCGTGGATGGTTCCTACAGAGTGCAGGCACTTGTGTTAGTGACAGACCAAATCTTTTCGTTCTCATTCTCGAGGCTATCTGGGGCGGTTCTACCGCGGTGAGGCAAACAAAAGGATGGGCAGTGGGAAGTAAGTGGTAAAGGCTGTTTGAGGGGTACTGCTTGCAGTAGAACTGGTTCCTTGGCTGTTTGAACTAAGGGAAGAAGAGCAGATATCGGCAATGGAGCGCTTGGCAGATGTTACTGCTGGAAGTAAGGGATTGGGGAAAGAGAGAGATTTTTGAATTAGGAAAAGATTAAGATGGGACTAGGGAGCCGGGAATGAACTGGGGGCTGGAGGGCAGCACGTGTACCGGCGTCACGCATACCTCCCGCGTCTGTGAGCACTTCCACGCGGCCGCTGAACATGGCCTTGAGCATGGTGTCCTGCCCCGTGAGGGTGCGCAGCGTGGTGTAATGCAGCGAGCCGCCCACGTTCAGCTTCACATACTTGCTGTTCGGGGTCAGGGGCTTCAGACTGTACGAGGGGGAGCCAGGCTCCACACCCGAGGGGCTAGGGGACTCCAGGCATTCGGCCGCAGCCGCCGCCGGCCCAGAGGCCTCGGCCGACATGCCAGTGAGCGGACGCGGGTGGCAGTCGAAGGCCCTCTCCGCGCCCCGGACCGGTTCTCTGAGACCCCGCGACTCCAGCGCGGGCGCCCGGCCGCTCGGCGCACACGCCCACTCTCCACCGCTACTCCGCGACGTCCACCAGCCGCCCCATTGCGCGCTCTCTCCACCCGGAAGCCGGCGCGCGGAGCTGCGCAGGCGCGGCCAGGCCGAGGGCCGCGTCTCGGGGGGCGGAGCCAAGAACCGGGGCGTGCGCAGTCGGTGGGGCCGTTGCAGTCCGGCCTGCGGGTTAGGGGAGTGGTGTTCTGGGGAGAGCCGGGAACCTGGATGGCGAAAGCGTCCAGAGGACCTTTTGCCCCCTTGTTCATGTGGATGGAAAGTATCACAACCCGTGACGGTTTCAGCAGCGCTTCATTCGCGTAAAAGGAAACAAGCGCAGAGGCTGAAGGTTGAGCATGGTTTTCCTAGCCCAGCCCAGTGCACTTGACAGATTGTATGAAGAACAATCAACAAAAAAAGAAGGTTCTCCAATGAGGCCATAGGGTTTCCAGAGGACTCACAGGTCAGAAGGCCTAGGGGATGAGATGATGAAAAGCAGTGTCTGTGTGGAGGTAGGATGCAAGGAGTTCCGTGAAGGGAAAAGGGTAGAGACCTGAATTACGTGTAACTAATTTTAGCCTTGGAGGCTAAGGCAGGAAGATGATGGGTTCCAGGGGATCCTGGCCTATACAGTCTTACCTGTCTCAGAGCAAAAGGAGAACCATTAGGCAGGAACGTGGCGATTACAAGAATAAGACTGGACAAGCTAGTGAAAGTCTTAGAATCCCAGCTGTCAGGAGACCTTCCAAGGAGCCGCAAAAGAGAAGAAAGAAGGCAGAGCACACTGAACAAAAGGCCTTTTGTATTTAAAGCAGTTTAGAAGCTGATACCTGAGGTATTTAACAGCCTGCCCTAATGTCTGGAAGGGGTTTTGGCTTGGATGGAAAAACAAAGTTAAACCAGGCGGTATTGGCTCACACCTTTAAACCCAGCACTCAGGAGACAGAAGCAGGTGGCTCTCTGAGTTCAAGGCCAGCCCTAGTCTAGTCCTGTGTTGGGGAGAGAGTTCCAGCTTCTCTTCTCCAACTCTGTCACCAGCTAACTGGAAGATCTGAACAAAGCCCCTCTATCTGGATCTGGTTGGTTCTTTTACTGCTTAGTTGGGGGTACAAATCTAGTGTTGGCTGTGGAGAGGTAGCAGTGCAGAGAAGCAAAGTGGACCTGTTAGAAGATGTTAGAGAGACATGTGTCCTGCCAAGAGGGGTTGCCAAGCCTGCTGTCCCTCCCTATCAAGTGGAGCAGTGAGAAAGTAGTTCTTGACTGGAACTTGTGCTCTCCTCCCCTAAGCCTTGCACCCATAGCGAGGCTGTGGTGGTCGCTTGTTCCGCTCAGTTTTACAAGACACCGATTTCAGGCCAATTCACACTCTGGTGGGAGAGGAAGCATATTCCATAATCACATCTGAACACGAAATGACCAAATATAACTCTCTCCTACAAATGCTGATTCTTTACTGTAGGAGGCATGGGGGAGGGGTCCTCGCACTCACAGATAAACACTTGGGGAATCTGTAATGTTAAGCACACAAGGTTGTTCCGTCAAGGGAAGGAATGCTATACCTTCCAGAAGGCTGGAAGCAGCCATTAACTAACCTGGTGACCTTGGCTCTCTGTTTGGCTAGGGACTTCCAGCACCTGATGCTCCCCTAAAGAGAGTTGTAAATTTGTCTTCCACAGTCAGTCTTTAAAAGCTATCTTTAGGGAGGCAGAGGCAGGTGGATTTCTGAGT
>NC_034590.1:96391870-96403903 GCF_900095145.1 Mus pahari | reverse complement strand
GCCCTAGCCGTCCTGGAACTCACTCTGTAGACCAGGCTGGCCTCGAACTCAGAAATCCGCCTGCCTCTGCCTCCCAAGTGCTACATATAGACATGTATGGTTTTGGTGGTTGTTAGAGTGTTCAGATATTTTAAGTGACCTTTTTTTTTTTCCAGTGGGCCACATTTTCATGAAAATGATGCCCAGAAATTTCTAAAATGGGACAATGGCTACTCTTGCTGTCTCCCAGCAGGGATGACTGAGTCCCTAAACTTTGTGGGCTAAACTTCTCTGAATAGGGATGATGCTACTGGAAAGGGTGATCCAAAACTCACTTAGTAACTCAAAACCAGTTTCCATTTATATCCACTGACCAAGGGCAATGCAGACAAGACGCTCCCTGCTGTGCCTGTACACTGCTGCTCTGGCAGAGTGCTCTGTGACTGCACTGACAGAGAAATCCGCGGCTGGAGTGGACTCCAGTTTGGTGCCTGGGACCCAAGTTGTATGGCTCACAACCATCTCTAAGTCCAGCTCCAGAAGTTTAAAACCCTCCTCTGACTTCCAAGGGCATCCAAACAGACAGACATATGCAAAAGTAATAAATCTTTTTAAAAAAGAAAAGAAAGTCACTTGGAGCTTTAAAAAAGACAGATGTGAGACTAGGCCTGCAGATGTGGGTCAGTGCTCACCTCGCAGAAGGAAGCCCACAAGAGGGCTCTTCACCTCATAGCTCCTGACAAAAGGACCAAACTGAGCCTGATGGAGTGACACTCTGGAGGCATAGGCCTGCGGGTCTCTGGGTCTGAAGCCAGCCTAGTCTACAGAGTGAGTTCCAGGACAGCCATGACTACACAGAGAAAGCCTGTCTAGAGAAACAAAACAAAACAAAAGACAAAGAAGCAGACCAAATGGGCTTCGGGCTCTGTTTTAGGATTCCTAGCTGTTTTTGTTTCTTAAGACTATGCACGATGCCATTGTTTGATGTTCCCTGACCATTGCCAAATACTACAAAACGGCCTTTGTCATGCCACAGAGTGCCCTTCAACAAAAGGAGGGGTCATTTATCTTAGTCCAGCTACACGTGTTTGCTCCACAGTCTCCTGATTAGCAAAACCCTGGAGAAGAGGCAGGATGTGTGATAAAGTCCAGGCCCCATCTGCCTGACCTAGAGGAGCCCCTGAGAGCCTGCTGTGGCCTGTTGCTCTTCTTTCAGATAGACCGTGTTCAGCCAGAGTTATTCCTGCTTCCTGACAGTGCTCTAAGCAGAGCAAAACCCCCGTCCAAATCCTAGAGACCCAGTACATGTAAGTCCTGTGGTGAGGCACTTCCATGCCTTCAGCGGCTGCTGAAGGCTTCCCTAGACTGTGTTGTCCTTTCTGAGGAATCACAACCACTACTTCCTTTGTTCAATGTTTGGTAGATTCCTGGTGGCCCTCTGAAAGACAACTTTGGGTTCTTAGTGAATGATACTGAATTTTGTTTGTTTCATTGTTATTGAGACAGTCTCTTATAACTCAGGCTTGCCACAAACTCACTGTGTAGCTTAGGATGATCTTGAACTTCTAAACTCCCTCTCCCTTCTCTCTCATGGGCATGTGCATGTGCGTGCATGCGCGCATGCGTGCGTGCTTGCGTGCGTGCGTGCGTGTGTGTGTGTCTGTGTGTGTGTGTGTGTATGCATGTGTGTGAAAATCAGTTCTCTCCTGTAACCACAGTAGTTACATGGATAGAACCAGCAGCCTTGCCAGCCAGGACCTTTCTCTCTCTCTCTCTCTCTTTTTTTAAAGATTTATTTATTTATTATATCTAAGTACACTGTAGCTGTGTTCAGACACTCCAGAAGAGGGCATCAGGTCTCATTACGGATGGTTGTGAGCCACCATGTGGTTGCTGGGATTTGAACTCAGGACCTTTGGAAGAGCAGTCAGTGCTCTTACCCGCTGAGCCATCTCTCCAGCCCCCAGGGCCTTTCTCTATGGAAGCATCTCACTAATCCAAATATACAGATTTTTTTTTATAATATATATATTTTTTAAAGATTTATTTATTTATTATATGTAAATACACTGTAGCTGTCTTCAGACACTCCAGAAGAGGGCGTCAGATCTTGTTATGGATGGTTATGAGCCACCATGTGGTTGCTGGGATTTGAACTCTGGATCTTCGGAAGAGCAGTCGGGTGCTCTTACCCACTGAGCCATCTCACCAGCCCTATAATATATTTTTTAAAAACTGTCTGTCTGTCTATCTATGTATCTATTTTGGTTTTTCAAGACAGGGTTTCTCTGTGTAGCCCTGGCTGTCCTGGAACTCACTCTGTAGACTAGGCTGGCCTCGAACTCAGAAATCCACCTGCCTCTGCCCCTGGCCTTGAACTCAGAAATCCACCTGCCTCTGCCCCTAAGTGCTAGGATTAAAGGCATGCGCCATCACTGCCTGGCATAGAGGTTAATCTCTTGATAACCAATTCAAAGTTATAATGTACTTGGGCTGAACCAGGGATAGAATCCATCTGGGGCAGTGGTGGTAATTTTTTTGTTGTTGTTTATTTTTTTCTTTCTTTTCTTTTTTTCTTTTGGTTTTTCAAGACAGGGTTTCTCTGTATAGCCCTGGCTGTCCTGGAACTCACTCTGTAGACCAGGCTGGCCTCAGACTCAGAAATCCGCCTGCCTCTGCCTCCTGAGTGCTGGGATTAAAGGCTTGCGCCACCACACCCGGCTGGTAATTTTTATGTTAGGTTATTTGCAAGAGTTTCTGCTGCATATTTGACTATAAATGAGGTCAAATTCCTATTTTTCAGAAACCACTGGTGAATACCCATTCCCTTCTCTCTGTGAGCCTGTAGCCATGGGAACTGCAGCCAAGTATACAATAACATCTCCATGAACAAATCCTCGGGGAACAAAGTTCATTTTAATACAGCTGGCCTAAACACAGAAGAATCTGGGGGACTCTCCAGGCTTGGCAGCTTTGTGCTGCCTCCTGGCTTCAAGCTGCCTCTGGAGGAGGAGAAAGTGGAACTATCACAGGTAAGGGCTTCTTGGGGGACCAGGGGTGGGGCTTGTGCTTGTGCCAGGTGTGTTGGGAGAGTCCTTTCAGGCTTGCTTTTCCAGAGGAGAGAGTAGGAGAGGGACCTTGTGTACCGAGACCCCAGTCTTTAAGAGCTCTGCTGGTCTGTGAGTGTGTGTAGACTAGTCTGGAATCTGGAGGGTGCTGGCTAGGGAATCCTGTTAGGGGCCGTCCAGCCCTGGAACCAGGAGCAGGGACACCAATGCTTCTCTGTTATGTTTGGTGCTGAAGATTGAACCCAGGGCCGTGCCTCGCTAGGCAAGTGCTCTGCTGCTGAGATCATCCCAGTTCTGCGGCGGCTGCTTAGGCCTGTGTGGTAGGGAGGAACAGAAAGGCTTGAAGCTGAGTGATGGTTTTCTTGCTCATTAAGTCACTTTTCTTCATCCCTGACAGTAAGCCCCTCATACTGTTCTCCAAAATCTCCTTGGAACTTCGCCTTCCTCTGAGCACTGGAGCCTGGAAAACCTTAGGCACCAGAGCTCTACCCGTTCCCTTTCTCCTGCTCTGTGAGCCCAGCCTAACAATGCAGTTTCCTTATTACTATGGCTAGTCAAGCCAGCCTACAGTGCATGGAATCAAGACCATCTTCCCACACTCGTCGTGCAAGGCTGGGCTGGGCTGTAGAAGAAAGTGATTATCTAGAACCACCATTTGGACTGGAGTCACACTCAGGGATCTTTGTCTGCCCCTGACATACTGTGTACTGTGTGAATCTTGTTTACTTATTTGAAAGAGCATTGCACATAGGCCAGGCTGGCCTCTAGCATGGTACATAGCTGAGGATGAAGTGGGGTCTTAGCCTCCACTTCTCAGGTGCTGAGATGACAGGCCTGTGCCCACTCGCAGAAAATTACATGCCTGTATATCGCAGGGCTGGGGATTCGACTCAGGGTCCTGTCTGTGTTGGGCAAGCATTTTAGTATGGAGCTATGTCTTCAGCCACCCGTGCAGCTCTTAACAGCACTTCTAATCAAGTTTCTCTGAACATAGTCCACTGGACCAGGGCCACATGTCATGAAGAGGATCAAGGTCACACTCCAAACCTCCAGTCCAGTCCTTTCTCTTTCTCCCCTGCCGTTCACCTGGCTTCCCACCTAGGTCAGCTGCCCATTTTGAAACAAACTGCCGAGAAAAACAAGCAAACAGAAAATATGCAGCCTCTGCCCCATACCATATATAGATAAAAGACAGAGAAACAAGAAATACAGAGGCTACAAAAGATTTGACAGTTTTATGTTAAGCAGTTTTATCAGACAGGCTAAAGCTCTTTGTCCAAAGAAACAGTTTTAAGGACCCCTGTTACCTCATTACTCTCTTTCCCTGTCTGTGTGGGGCTGGGATTGAGCTCGGGGGTCCCCACATAATAAAATGATGCTTTATCTATGAAGACCTGCCAGTTGCTGAGGAATTGAGTCAATTTTGAGATTCAACAGAACCAGGAGATTCTAGGCGATACTGCTACAAAGTCTTTTACAGGGCTTCTCTGAAGCTTTTATTCCAAGGTAGCTCAGGGTTTAAAAGCAGGGAGAGAAAAACAACAAAAAGCCTGCAGAGGATCCAGTCAGTCACCTGATAGCACAGGTTATCTCAAGCGGCTCAAAGCAGGCTGTTTGCTTAATGCCCCCCGAGAGCCCTACACTACACTCCTTGGACAAATGCTTTCTCCCAGGGGAGTAAACAGAGTTCTATGGGAGCAGGGTTCACACAGCAGGATGCCGTAGGAAAGGATGCAGCCTACACCCAAGACATAACCCGGCCTGACACTTCTTCTTTTATTACTTAGCTGTTATTTTTGTTTGTCTGTTTTTGAGTCAGGATCTATCTCAGTATGTAGCCCTGGTTGGCCTAGAATTCACTGTGTAGACCAGGCTGGCCTCAGACTGCTGGATTAAATTCTCTGCTGGGATTAAAGGTGTGTACCAACATGCCTGGCTTTCTTTCTTTCGTTCTTTCGTTCTTTCTTTCTTTCTTTCTTTCTTTCTTTCTTTCTTTCTTTCTTTTTTTTTTTTTCTTTTTCAGGACAGGATTTCTCTGTGTAGCCCTGCCTGGCTGACCTGGAAATCTGCCTGCCTCTGCTCCCCAAGTGCTGGGATTAAAGGCGTGCGCCACCATCGCCTGGCAGGCCTGGCTTCTTTTATTGCTTAAGATAATTTAGTAATTATTGAAAAGATTTAAGAGTAAGAATATGCAGTGTCCACTAAGGTTTCCCCTATTTCCAATCCTTATTCTCCCCACAAGCAACCACTGGCCAGAATTTTTCTCAAACATTCTAAATATACATATACCTACATATATGTATGTATTAATATATACTTTATATGTATATTATATATATACACACATGTTTATTTAATCTTTTTGTTCAACACACATGCTGGCATACTGTATGTTTCTTTATGCTGTGTTGATTCCACTTGCTGTGTCTCAGGCTTCTTTCACACTTGAGTGTGCAGATGTGTCTCATCCTATTTAGTAGCTGTATGGTGCTCTATTGTAGATATAGCACGGTTTCCTAAGGGCTCCACTGACAGATGAACCAGGTTGTTTCACGTCTGTTATAAACAGGGCTGCAATAAGCATCTTTGTTATACTTCTCAGAACACGAGTGGTTTTGCCAAAGAAACCCCTAGATGTGGAGGATGCCTCTCAGGGTGGAGCACTTGTCTGTATGTGCAAGCCTTGGTGTCCGTCCACAGTGTAAGGAAACATCATCTCCTAAAGGTAGAGTTGCTGAGTCAGCGATTACATCAGCCTCAGTGATGCTCAGACTGCCCTTGGAAAGCTTGAGTCTCTGTAAGCTCCTGTCAAGGTTGTGAGTGGATTGCCCCACCCTCGCCAGCATGCTTATGAGTAGGCTTGACCCCATCCAAGCTCTTGTTGTTAGCACTTGTTTCTACCTTACCAACACAGGCTTTGATTTCGATTTTTTTTTTAAAGATTTATTTATTTATTCTATGTAAGTACACTGTAGCTGGCTTCAGACACTCCAGAAGAGGGCATCAGATTTCATTACGGATGGTGGTGAGCCACCATGTGGTTGCTGGGAATTGAACTCAGGACCTCTAGAAGAGCAGTCAGTGCTCTTCACTGCTGAGCCATCTCTCTAGCCCTGGTTTGTTTTTTGTTTTTTGTTTTCCATCAAAATAGCCAAATATCTGTAATGTGTCAGCCAAGTGTGTTGGTTGATATGTTATTTCTCCACATGTGAAACGAGCCAATTCAAAGTAGATTAGATTATTTTACATGCATGTTTATTGGGAAGCTGCTCTTGGATGAGTTCACTGGCCCCAGGGAAGGAGGCTGGGAAGTCACCATGGAGAGGGAGGGAGAGGAGATGAGGAAGAGAAAGAAAGAAAGAGTGTGCATACAGACAGAGAGGGGTGTGTATGTGTCTGGATTAAACAGGGAAGATGTCAGGGTCCAGCCTTGACACAGGATATGCGTTCTCAACTGGGGGCAGGGATATCTGGAAGGCGCGTGATAAATATACACAGGCTATTTTTTGAGTATAAGCTGACAGGCAATTTTTCAAGGCTTAAAGTTTCTCTCTCATCTCTCTCACTCTCTGCTCTCTTGTGCTCTCTGCACACACTCTGCATTCTCTTGTGCTCTCTGCTTTTCTCCTCCTGCGCACTTTTCTTTTCTTGAGCTCTCACTCTCCTACATACACCTCTCACACACACACCACAGGCACACTCGTTTCACTCACACACACATCCACTCTCCATGCACACCCACATCCTCTCCTCACACACACACACACACACACTCTCCATGCACACCCCACGTCCTCTCCTCACACACACACCCACCCTCCATGCACACCCCACATCCTCTCCTCACACACACGCACACCCTCCATGCACACCCCACACTGTCTCCTCACTCTCCACGTGCTTTCTGCTTGCTCTTTTCATGCTCTCCTGCCTTTTGCTTACCCTAGTCTCTTATTGGTACTCCAAAAGCAGGCAGAAAAAAAGACACTGTATAATAATTGCCAAATCAAAGTCAAAAGAATAACCATATCTATGCCGGGCAGTGGTGGTGAATGTCTTTAATCCCAGCACTTGGGAGGCAGAGGCAGGTAGATTTCTGAGTTTGAGGCCAGCCTGGTCTACAGAGTGAGTTCCAGGACACCCAGGTCTACACAGAGAAACCCTGTCTCAAAAAAACTGAGAGAGAGAGAGATAATAACCATATCCCACAGAGAATTAAGAATTATAATTGTTCCCCGAAGTTTTAAGCTTTCCCTATTCCCAGGCCTGTTTAATATATTTATTAAAGTATAATAAATTTTAACTTATTATACTTCAGAGCTCAGAGCTCCGAGTTCAGCTACTTGCATTTTCCTGTGAAGCTTTAATGATAAATGACCTAGGCAAAGCTGCCAGGAAGTGGCCAGAAAGAATCAACCCTTAACTCAGTAGTTCTGCTAGCTTTCTGCTTCTGCACATTGCACACAATGGCTATCCTAAGAGTCCCAGTGTTTTGACTTAGTTTTACTAATATAAGATTTTATATATTCTATACTTGCTTATCCAGGAACCACTCTTAAATGTGCAAAGCTTATTTCATAACTTCAATAACTTTTACCTTTCTTGGGGTTCCAATGTTGGCTCTTTAATTCATTTTCTAATAATTTCTTCCAACTTTCTTTGCAAGTCAAACATTAATCTGGAACTACCATTGTGCAGTTGTTACATTGTTTCCAAGATGAGAACACACAGCATGAGCCTAGGCCATTAGGACTGTGCTGTGCTGTGCCCCTATGCCTCAATTTTTAATTGTTTAAGAATCATTGGGGGCTGGAGAGATGGGTCAGCAGTTAAGAGCACTGACTGATTTTCTAGAGGTCATGAGTTCAATTCCCAGCAATTACACTATGGCTCACAACCATCTATAATGGGATCAGATGCCCTCTTCCAGTGTGTTTGAAGTCAGAGACAGTATACTCTCATACATAAAATAAATAAATAAAATCTTAAAAGGAGGAAGAAGAAGAAGAAGAAGAAGAAGAAGAAGAAGAAGAAGAAGAAGAAGAAGAAGAAGAAGAAGAAGAAGAAGAAGAAGAAGAAGAAATCATTACATTGGGCTGGAGAGATGGCTCAGAGGTTAAGAGCAGTCGCTGCTCTTCTAGAGGACCTTAGTTCAATTCCCAGCAACCACATGGTGGCTCACTACCATCTATAAATGTAATCTGATTCTCTCTTCTGGCATGCAGGTGTATATGAAGATAGAGCACTCACATTAAATAAATAAATAAATAAATAAATAAATCTTTTAAAAAAAAAATCATTACATCAAGGAGCATCTAGTTTCACAGAATTCACCAGAGCAGAAGGAGAAAGAAGTAAGAAAGTCAGATATAATAGAATAATTATGCACACCAAGGCCAACTGAAAAGCAGTCACACTACACTCCCGACCTACTGCAGACAGTCCCTGTCATTGTATTCTGTCCCCAGCAGATAGAGCCTCTGGAGAAAGAGCAGCCCAGCCCCTGAGCTGGAAAATTCAAGATTAGGGGTAGGGTAAGCCAGATAGGGACTGAGGGATGCTAGGAGAACTTGGAGGCCAGGTCTGCTTTGATATGTAAAATATTCAGCACAGTCCCTTGTCCCAGTCTGAAACCATAACATTTGTGACTACTTTTAATCTCAGCAGAGGCAGGTAGATCACTAGAGTTTCAGGCCAGACAGGGTTACATAATGAGACTTTGTTTCATCCCTCCCCAAATTTATACTATATTAGACAGAAGGTTAGAAATGTCAGTATAAGCTGGATGTGGTGGCGCCTTTAATCCCAGCACTCCGGAGGCAGAGGCAGGTGGATTTCTGAGTTCAAGGCCAGCCTGGTCTACAAAGTGAGTTCCAGGACAGCCAGGGCTATACAGAGAAACCCTGTCTCAGAAAAAAAAAAAGAAAGAAAGAAAGAAAAAAAAAAAGTGTCAGTATAGAAATGAAGCAGATGGATGTTGACTGTCACCCTCATAGCTACAGTATGTGCGGAGGTAGGAGGACAGCTTTGTGGAATCACATGCAAAAAAAAAAAAATGTAAAAAAAAAAAAAAAATCTGTGGGGCTGGTGAGATGGCTCAGTGGGTAAGAGCACCCGACTGCTCTTCTGAAGGTCCAGAGTTCAAATCCCAGCAACCACATGGTGGCTCACAACCATCCGTAACAAAATCTGACGCCCTCTTCTGGAGTGACTGAAGACAGCTACAGTGTACTTACATGTAATAAATAAATAAATCTTAAAAAAAAAAAAAAAAAAAAAAAGAGAGCACTGACTGCTCTTCCAGAGGTCCTGAGTTCAATGCCTAGCAACCACATGGTGGCTCACAACCATCTGTAATGGGATCTGATGCCTTCTTCTGGTGTGTCTGCAGATAGCAACAGTGTACTTGTAAATAAAATGAATCTGAAAAAAAAAATCCATGGTATGTTAAGCTTTAGAGCTCTGTTTGACAGCCATGTGGAGATGACAAGTAGATATGAAATATGTAAGGAGGTTCTTTGAGATGAAAAACAAATTCAGTGTTGAGAACAGTAAGGAGGAGTTTGTCAGACGTGCCTGGGTGGGAGCAACTGATGATGTGCATGGGCCCATACAGTTGAAACCACAATTTCTGCTTGGGGAGTGTTGAGCTCTCAGTCAAGCTCAAAGCCACAGAGGAGACAGAGTCCACACTGTGGCAGAGGTGGTAGAGGACCCAAGGACCGGCTGGAGCTCAGGAGCCAACCACATCCGCTGGGAAAGCAGCAGATGCTCACAGGTACCCAGTAGCCAAAATTAGAATATCTTACTGCCTCCGAGAGAATTTCAGGGGAGTTTTGAGATGATTTCAACAATCCAAACAAGAAAGAGGTTGATCCCTGGCACTGTGGTGCACATCCATAATCCCAGACTGAGGCTGGAGGATCACAAGTTCAAGGAGGGTAAGGAGGTCAAGGCCAGACTGGGTGACGGGAGACTGGCTCCAGAGGAGGAGGAGGAGGAGCAGGAGGAAGAGGAGGAGCAGGAGGAGGAGGAGGAGCAGGAGGAGGAGGAGGTAAAAGAAAGTTGGAGACCTGCCTGAATACATAGCAAGACCAGTCTCAGTGGATGGATAGATAGATAGATAGATAGACAGATAGATAGATAGATAGAAAAGCTAGTAAGGCACAAAGGCAAGGGAAGTAGAGGAGGAGAGAGTTGAGAAATGTTGGCGAGACAGAAAGTTTTGGGGACATATTTCATCCAAGTTACTGAGGCAAGAGGACTCAAGGATGTGCCCTAGGTTATGGCTGCATGAGTGCAGATAGTGGCATCATTCAAGGTGGAGAACTGCAGCACAGAGCAGGGCAGTGCACACTGTAGACACAGCAGAGCTGAGTCTTGCTCTCCGTATCTGACCTACAGATATGGTAGAGCTGCCCACAGTATCTGGAAATTGGGTATGTCCTTGAAAGGTTCAGGCTTGTGACATCGGGTTTGTAATATTGAGCTCTTAGCTTTAGACGCCAGGGGACGGCTAGAACCACTGGTGCAAGCATACTTGAGCAGAGGGAAAGGAAACAGCAGAAAGGAGAGGGAAAGGAAACGGCAGAAAGGAGAGGGAAAGGGAACGGCAGAAAGGAGAGGGAAAGGGAACGGCAGAAAGGAGAGGGAAAGGGAACGGCAGAAAGGAGAGGGAAAGGGAACGGTAGAAAGGAGAGGGAAAGGGAACGGCAGAAAGGAGAGGGAAAGGGAACGGCAGAAAGGAGAGGGAAAGGAAACGGCAGAAAGGAGTTTGATTTCTTGTGCTGAATACTCTTTGGGGGTTTCTACCCCACCTTAGACCATTTAGCTCCCAAATAAAAGACACAAACCTTTATATGTGTAATAAGTCTTAAAGCACTAGAGCCGGGCAGATATCAACCCTCGATACTATTTTGTCTACTTCCTTGTCAGTAACCCAGAGATATTACTTGCCATGCTCCACCTGGGCTGCTCCTACTCCAACTTGCATGTCCTCATGACCATGCGCTCACAATCCACCTACCCCATGGCCACTTCTTCTTCCCTTGGTCTCTGCCTCAGTCTGGGAAACAAAGCCCCACCTACCTCTCCTCTGCCCAGCTACAGGATATAGACATGTTTGTTTACCTCGCAGATAAGTTGAGTGACGAGGTTTATACAACAAAAGCTGGTATACATGAGGATCTGCTCATCTTGGAGCAACCAGATCTTGGGGTACAGACTTCAGTATTTGAATACCAGCAGCATCAGACCAACTCACTTCAACTTCTCCTTACCAAGTCCTACTGGTTCTGCCTCCATGAGGTGTCTTGACTTACCCACCGTCTCTAGCTTCACAGTGGTGACCCCAGTCTTCCCCCACCACATTGTGACTGCATTCTGGGGGTTGGTCTTGGTTATTTTTCCCTCTCTTCCTTTGGTCCCCTTTAACCCACTTCCCACATTACAATTGGACTGGTTTTCTGTCTGTCTGTTTGTTTGTCTTTGTTTTTAGATAAGGTTTCATGCAGCCTATGCTTGTCTCAAACTCACTGTTAGCAGAGCCTAGCCTTGAACACCTCCTACTATGTATACATACAAGCAAACACAAAAATACTTTTCTCTTACACTCATATAATACATATTTTAAATATATACATTAAGTTATTCCTCTCTTTTTTTTCCCCTCCTTTGATATAGAGTATTACATATCCCAGACTTGCCTGTGAATTCACTGTTTAGGTAGGGTTAGGGTTGGGGTTGGGGTTGAGGTTAGGGTAAGGGTAAGAGTAATAAGGGTAAGGGCTAGGGCTAGGGGTAGGGCTAGGTTAGAGTTAGGGTTAGGTCTAGGGCTAGTGTTAGAGTTAAGGTTAGGTTACTGCTAGGCCTAGCCTTGTATTAGGGTCTGGGTTAGTGTTAGGGTTATACCTGCAGATGACCTGAATTAGAGGGTTAGGTTAGGCTTAGGGTTAGGGATATAGTTGAGATTGACCTTGAACTCCTG
>NC_034590.1:96388575-96390925 GCF_900095145.1 Mus pahari | reverse complement strand
TGAGCCACCATGTGGTTGCTGGGATTTGAACTCTGGACCTTTGGAAGAGCAGTCGGGTGCTCTTACCCACTGAGCCATCTCACCAGCCCCCCACCTGGTAATTCTATAGTTAATTTATCAAGGTGCTGCTAGTCTGTTTTCCACAGTGCATGCAGCTTCGGGCAAGGGCTTTCAATTCTCCACAAACTTGTCAATACTTACCTTCCTTTAAAAACTATTTTAGTGAGTTTCAGGCTTGCCTGGTCTACCTGACTAAAAATCAAACAACAACAAACTCCCAAATAACAAATAACAACAAAACAACAAAACAAAAACCATACAAATAGTGCATGTGTGCATGCCTGAGTGTGTATGCTCGAGGCCACATCAGGACATATTTGTGGAAGTCACAGAGCAACCTTGACTGTCAGCCCATAACTTCAGGGTGTCTTTGTTGACTGTGACAGATGCTAGGTAGTTGGACCATGAGCTTCTAAGAATTTGTGGTTTTGCCTCTCATCTTGCCATGAAAGTCATGGGATTACGGGCTGGACGGGGGCTGCCTCGGGCAACCTTGTATGAGTTCCAGGGATTGAGCACAGACCTGCGCGCTGTCACAAGCGCTTACCCTTCATGCCATCTTCCCAGTCTAAACCATGTTTCATTTGTTTGAGACTGGGTCTGTACCTGTAGACCAGGCTAGCCTCATACTCAGGAGAACTGCCTGCTCTGCTTCCCAAGCTCTGGTGTTTACAGAGTGCCCACCACTGCGGCCACCCCCCCAACTGTGCTCTTGATTTGCATTCCCACCTGACTCAACGGTGTTATGATGTTCTATTAGCCTTTTTTTTTCTTTTTTCTTTTCTTTCTTTCTTTTTTCAAGACAGGGTTTCTCTGTAGCTTGGAACTCAATCTGTAAAGAAGGCTGGCCTTGAACTCAGAGATCCACCTGCTTCTGCCTCCCAAGTGCTGGGATTAAAGGTGTGGGCCACCACTGCCCAGCTTTCTATTGGCCTTTTGTGTATCTTATTTATTGAGCAATGTTTATGCAGCCTTTGTTTTAAGTTGAGCCTCTTCCTCTCTTTTCTCCTCCCCCTACTCACCTGTTATTTACTTAAACATAAAACTTTAGGGTTTGACCTTCACCCAAATACGGGTTTTCTAGACCAAGAGCATTCTGGAAGCAGCCTTGATTCCGCCATGCCTCCTGAGGTTTTTAGCAGTGAGGTGATGCAACGATCTGAAATCATAACACATTTCTAGCCTTTCTGAGACAACCCTGCTGAGCTATTCTGATATATAGGTTGATTCCCCACAACATCAACTGAAGATGGCCAATAAATGCTGAGTAACAATTCAGGGGTTTGTCACAGTCTGTGGGAAATGCATTTCATCCCACCCCCACCCCTACACCCACCCCTGGCACCTTATTAACCTCAGGGTCTGAGCAGGGTCTTTTTCCTTCTCTACATTTGTGACTCGTTCTTCAGCACAGATCCCCGAGGTTCCCAGGTCTACACATTTGGCAGAGCCCCCCACCCCCATCCCAGTAATTCCATGCACAAGTTTCTACTAAATCGGATTTCCCTGAGCCTAAGGAGAACTGAGATTTGATTAAAGGCCTTGCATATTCTTTGCCTTTGTAGGGCTTCTTTCCAGTATGGATTCTCTGATGCTAACGTGTGTGAAGTGTTGCTAAAGGTATTGTGCAGCCGAGGTTTCCTCCCGTGTCAACACAAAGATATGGTAGAGCACATCAAAGGGAATAAGACACAGTTTATCAGCCAGGAGGTGGTGGCACACACCTTTATGCCAGCACTCTGGAGGTAGAGGCAGGCAGATCTTTCAGCTCAAGGCCAGCCAAGTCTACAGAGTGAGTTTCAGGATAGCCAGGACACAGAGAAACTCTGTCTCAAAACAAAAACAAAAACAAACAAACAACAGCAACAACAAAAGAAACAGTCTACCATTGAGATTAATACAAGAAACTATGGCCCAGAATGCAGATCTGGTTTGCTCTCATACCATGTTATAATATAGTAGCAGTTTGATGGGGCTGGAGAGATGGCTCAGTGGTTAAGAGCACTGACTGCTCTTCTAGAGGCCCTGAGTTCAATTCCCAGCAACCACATGGTTACTCACAACAACCTGTAATGGGGTCCAATGCCCTCTTCTGATGTGTCTGAAGAGAACACTGATGAATACATAAAATAAATAAATAAATCTTTAGCCATGCAGTGCTGACACATGCCTTTAATCCCAGCACTTGGGAAGCAGAAGCAGGCAGATTTCTGAGTTCGAGGCCAGCCTGGTCTACAAAGTGAGTTCCAGGACAGCCAGGGCTATACAGAGAAACCCTGTCTCGAAAAAC
>NC_034590.1:96375809-96387715 GCF_900095145.1 Mus pahari | reverse complement strand
AAAAAAAAAAAAAGTAGAATCATTCACTATAGGGCTGGTCATCTCACATAGGTGGAGCCATACATTATTATCTTGTACATCTCCTGTCAGAGAAATTATACACTATTTTCTTGTGCATCTCATAGAGTGGAATCGTTCATGCCTTAAACATCTCATATACATTCTGTCCTCTTGTGTGTCTCATACAGAATGAATCATTTCTTATTGTCTTGAGCATTTCATGTTGGTAGAATCCTATACTCTCCCTTTTCTCCATCTCATGGTGGTATGCAATCATCTTGTGCACTTCATGTAGTCAGAATCATTAGCTATTTCCCTGTGCATATCATCTGGTGGAACCCTGTTATTGCCTTGTACATCTTGTATAGGTGGAACCATTCACTTACTATCTTGTGCCTCTCACTGAGGTGAAGTCATCTGCTCTGTTTCTGTTCATCTCATAGAAGGGACCCATAAGCTAATGTTTTGTGTATCACGTGTCAACTGGATCATTCACTTTTGTCTTGCGTACCTCATATGAGTGATATCATTTACATTTGTCTTTTGCATCACAATATACTGATGGGATAATTTGTTATTATTCTTGCTTATCTCGTACATGTGCATTCATATGCTGTTGTCTCATGCATCTCATGGGACATGCATGTCTCAGTGGAGTCATATACCGTTGTCCTACACATCCCACAAAGTTGGGAGCATATGATATTGTTTTATGTATATTATATATGTGGAATCATTTGCTTACTGTCTTGTACATCTCAGGTTGGTGTAATCATAAGCAATTATCCATCACATCACATATTAGTGGAATCGTATGCTATCATCTTGTCTAGCTTATATAGGTGGAATCCTTTATTATTGTGTTATTTATCATGTACAGGTGGAATCACACACTATTTTCTGGTGAATATTATGATGATGAACTTACATGCCATTGTCTTGAGGCTCTCATGGATGTGGATCGTCTTGTATAGATATTTGCTATTGTCTTGTACATATCATACAGTTAGAATAATATGCTATTGTCTTGAGGGTCTCATGTAAGTGGAATCCCATGCCGCCTAGTTGTTTTCTGCACCTCATGTTGTTGGTGTCACACACTTGGATGCTGTGCATTTCCTGTAGTTGGAATCATACATTACTGTCTTATGTATCTCACGGAGTTAGAATAATTCCCTTGTTTACTTTCTGCATCTCATTCAGGAGAATCCTTTGCTACTGTCCTGTACACATCATGTGACTGGAATCATGTGCCTGGGTCATACACTATTGTCTTGTTTGTTTCATATATTTGGGATCATTTGCTACTGTCTTTTGGTGACTGATACATTTTACATTTCACTCAGCATAAAATGCCCTAATATGTAGCCAAAGATGGTGTCCCCTAAATTCCTTGTCCTGCTGCCTCTACTTCATGGATGCCAGAGACACTGACATGCAACACCGTGCATAACTTCCCTTCCTCTTCAGAGTTGAGTAATATTCCCTCACATGTTGAGTGACTCACACTTGGATTAGCCATTCTTTCATTCTAGGGATGTTTCACTTTTAGCTCTTGTGAATAATCTTCTTAGGAATATGGGTGTCTTAGTCAAGCTTTCTATTCCTGCACACACATCATGACCAAGAAGCAAGTTGGGGAGGAAAGGGTTTATTTGGCTTACATTTCCACATTGATGTTCATCACCAAAGGAAGTTAGTACTGGAACTCAAGCAGAGCAGGAAGCAGGAGCTGATGCAGAGGCCATGGAGGGATGTTCCTTACTGGCTTGCTCAGCCTGCTTTCTTATAGAACCCAAGACTACCAGCCCAGGGATGGCACCACCCACAAGGGGCCCTTCCTCCTTGATCATTAATTGAGAAAATGCCCAACAGCTAGATATCATGGAGACACTTCCCCAACTGAAGCTCCTTTCTCTGTGATAACTCCAGCCTGTGTCAAGTTGACACACAAAACCAGCCAGTACAATGGGTGTACAAAGTCTCACAGAGACATTGTTTCAAATTTGGGGAGTAATTTTATATCCAGAAGTAGAATTATAACCACATGGTAATACTATTCCTGTTGATTTTCCTTTTTAGGAAAAGTCAAATTCTTCCCCATAACAGTTATACCATTTTATGTTCCTACCAACAGCGTTCAGCCGAAGTTTCAGTTTGTCCGTATATTTACCAACACTTGCTACTGTCAGATCTCTTATGGTAGCTACACTAATGGATAGATAGGAATGATACCTCATGTTGTTTTTTTTTTTTTTTGCTTTATTTACATATTATGAGAACTGTTCTGGACTAAAACCAGTGGTACAAATGTTCTCCTTTAGAGAACCATGTTCCACACCTTTAATCCCAGCACACAGGAGGCAGAGGCTGGTGGATCTCCGTGTTCAAAGTCACTTTGGTCTATATAAGTGAGTTCCATGTCATCTGCACAGTGAGACCCTGCCCCTACCCTAAACCAAATGTTCTCCTTTAAAGGGAACAATCTTATCCCCAGGACAACATGGTTATTATGGCTTTTGCAGAATTGGATTTATTCATCTTGTTGTTGTTTGGTTTTGGAGGGATCCCAGGCTGGCTTCGAACTCCTGATGCTCAGACCTCCACCTCTGGGGTTACAGGACTGCATCGCCAGAATGAGGATGAGCCTGAGTTCCTGGCTCCATGCCTTATGCTGTTTCCGGTAAGATGATATTCCCACTAAAAGGCTAACAGAGTGAGAAGAGACATTCTCCTATGAACAGCCTTGCAACTCCAGGGTCCTGAGCACTTAGGGACCTCTTAAGAAAAGAGCCAAAGTCCAAGGGCAAGGTGTATATTAAGCATTTGAGAGGGCAGAGAAGAGCAGAACCTATACACTACTCTCCGAGGGGAGGGGTAAAGTCCCATCCTTCCCAGAGGACTCCAAGTCCTTCCCGGAAACCTGGGCGCGGCCAGGCTGTGCGAATGGCACAGGTGGGTCCCGAGCATCAGAAAAGTGACTTCGAGCGTGGTGGCGCACGCCTTTAATCCCAGCACTCCAGAAGCAGAGGCAGGAGGATTTCTGAGTTCGAGGCCAGCCTAGTCTACAGAGTGACTTCCAGGACAGCCCGGACTACACAGAGAAACCCTGTCTCGAAAAAAAACAAAAAAAAAAAGTGACTTCGGTGAGGTTCCGACCCTCCTGCACTCTCTCAGGAGGGAGACCCTGAGATATCCAAACGGTTAGCACGGCCTCCCTCGCCTGTTGCTAGTTTTATCACCTCCTCCCGAATTACTCCCTCCACTTGACCCATTGGGTAACTTTTCTTTCGGTTTGGCCGGAACCAGGCCAGGGAGTAGCCAGCAACCTTTCCACCCGTGGACACCGCGCATGCGCGTCTGGACGGACTGGGGCGGGGCCGGAGCGGGCACGCGCGAGCAGGGCCACGCCCCTCCGCCACGCCACCCATGACGTCACGGGGCGCCGGCCTCTGCCCGGCTGCAAGCGGTGAGAGCTAGTGGCGAACAAATCTGATGCCGCTTGATCGGGAAGGGATGCGGGTGTCGAGATCCTTCTGGAGGGGGCTTTGGGGAGGACGGGAGGTCCAGATGCACCAGCCGCTACTGCCCCTCAGGCTCTGCCCTCCCTCCTCCTACCCTCCCCCTTGCAGAAATGCCGGGACGTGGAGCCACGCAGGGGCCGAGCATATGTGACACCTGTGTTTCCCAGCGGCTTCCACACTTTCCCACGCTCTCCCCCCTCCCGCCCACCTTATACTGATCTCCTGCCTTCCAGATGTTTATTTTCATCAGTCTATCGCTTCTTGCCTGGAATAGGGTACTCGGAAATGGGAGACGGATTTTAGACCGTAGCCCTACCACTTGTGAGTCCCTGGGCTTCAGAATTCTACTGGCTTCTGATCTTAAGGATCAGTATGACACCAATAAAAAGAAAGGAGATGGACGTCTGTTGAATTCCTGCATGGCCAAGTACTGAGCAAACAGCTGCCCAGTCGAATCCTCATTACTTGGTGTTCTTAGAACTTCCTTTCACGACATCCTAACCTCACAGGCAACCAGCTGGCTTGGTTGCATTTGTGAGCGATTCCATTCCTACCTGGCTAGTTAGCTTAACTCCAAAATGCGAACTCTGAACCCACCTGACACTTCCGGTCTGGATTGTGACTTGGCTGCCAAAGCCTAACCCCAGATCAACTGCTTCCTCTTTCTCCAGCTGAGAATTCGTTTCACATCTCTTTTGCCAGTACAGAATGCTCTTCCCTACTTCTCCTTTGGATATTTCAGAAACGAAAGAAAGCTTTTTTTAAGTGCTGTAAGGAGGCGAACTTTTGGAGTACAGAATCTTGGATTTTGGTCTTGGCTCTGTCACTTTCTGCGTGGCCTTGAGCAAATTCATTGTCTCCTAGCTTTAGGTTGTCTTTGCATGACATGGGTGAGTGCCCTCTGACCCGCAGGCTCTTGTCTAGTTCTCCCTTACTGTCCTCCAGCAGGCACTCCAAGGAGGCCCAGACCCCTCTGCTCCCCATGGGCAGCTGCCAGGCAGGGCACAACTTGCATCTCTGTCTGGTTCATCACCCACCTTTGGTCTGTGCCACTTTGATCCTGCTGCTCCTTGGTCTTTCTGGCCTGGGCCTTGGTGGCTTCCTCCTCACCCACACAACTGGCCTCCGTAGCCCTGACATTCCCCAGGTAAGTGCCCGGGGGCTCACCCTTGTGTGTGTCCCACCCCTGCTGCTCTTCTCACCTCTCTGTCGCTCTCCTTTTTGCACGCAGGATTGGGTTTCCTTCTTGAGATCTTTTGGCCAGCTAAGTCTATGCCCCATGAATGAGACAGTCACAGGGACGTGGCGAGGGCCTCACGTCGTCGGCTTACTGACCACTTTGAACTTCGGAGATGATCCAGACAGAAACAAAAACCAAACATTCCAAGCCAAGATCCATGGTAGTCAGCTAGGATTGACAGGTGAGACCCGGGGAAAACGGCGGTCCAGCGTCAGGACATTTAGGGTTGGGCCTGACTTCTGACTTCACCAGACTGATAACTTGGACACATCTGTACACCTTAGTGACTTTTGCTATGACACAGGCCAGATAGGATGAGATACTTAAAGTGAATGCTGTCACAGTATAGGTTCTGTGTTTTGGCTTTGCTGTTCCTGGTCCAAGTTTCTTCAACTCTGTCCTAAAATGTACCAAGAGGCCTTGGGTTTAAAAGCAAGTGCCCTGCCCCATTATGCATAGAGAGGTAGATACGAAGAGAGAGCGCAAGCATGCCAGACTTCCTGGGTTATAGAGTGAGTTCCAGGTCATCCCGGACTACATGGCAAGATCTGAAACCCCCTCCAAAATGTATTTCACTCATTTAAAGTATACAACTAAGTTACTTTTGGTCTGTTTTTTTTTTTAAAGATTTATTTATTATATGTAAGTACTCTGTAGCCATCTTCAGACACCCCAGAAGAAGGCATCAGATCTCATTACAGATGGTTGTGAGCCACCATGTGATTGCTGGGATTTGAACTTAGGACCTTTGGAAGAGCAGTCAGTGCTCTTAGCCACTGACCCATCTCTCCAGCCTACTTTAGTCTGTTTACCCAACTGTGGAACCACTTTGAAATCCATATATATTTCTATCTATCTATCTATCTATCTATCTATCTATCTATCTATCTATCTAATCTAAGTGGAGCTAAACCATAGCTTTTCTGCACCTCTTCTCCCCAGGTTCCCAGGCCTTCACAAATCTGCTTTCTGTTTCTGTTAATTTGCCTATTCTGGACATTGCTACAATATGCATTCCTTTGTGACAGGCTTGAGATAAGATTTTTAAGGTTCATCATGTAGTAGCATTATTTCATTTCTTTTTATTGTTGAATAATATTCTTGGGTGAGTAGTCTACATTTTTTTTATTGGTTTTTCGAGACAGGGTTTCTCTGTGTAGCCCTGGCTGTCCTNGCCTGCCTCTGCCTCCCAAGTGCTGGGATTAAAGGCGTGCGCCACCATGCCCAGCTAGTATTCTACATTTTTATGTATCTGTTTATCATTTGATTGACATTTAGTTTGTTTTCATTTTGGGCCATTAGAAATTACGCTGTGAGCCGGGCATGGTGGAGCACGCCTTTAATCCCAGCACTTAGGAGGCAGAGGCAGGCGGATTTCTGAGAGGCCAGCCTGGTCTACAGAGTGAGTTCCAGGACAGCCAGGGCTACACAGAGAAACCCTGTCTCGAAAAGAAAAAAAAAAAGAAAAAGAAATTACGCTGTTTCAGCCTGGTCTGGTGCTCATTCCTTTATTCCCAGCACCGGGCAGATCTGTACAGGCCAGCCAAGTCTACATAAGACCCTGTCTCCCCCAAAAGGAAAAGAAACCCAAAAAGAAATTATTGCTGTTCTTAACACTAGTTTTTGTGTGGACATATATTTTAGTACTATTGAGAATATAGTCACACATGGAATATAGGATAGCTCTCTGGTAAATCTCTTGGAGAACTTCCAAGCTGATGTACCATTTTATAGACTTATAACTAGAGCTTTGCATTGTCTTCTATTCTCACTAGCACTTTGTTTTATTTGTTTGTTTTTGCTTTTTTGAGACAGGGTCTTTCCACGTAATTCTGATTATTCTAGAACTCGCTATGTAGACCAGGCTGGTCTCAAAGTTACAGAGATCCTCTTGCCTCTGCCTCCTGAGTGTGCGCCTGCCTTCCCCTCATCAGTATCTTCTCTCTCATTTTCATTCTACCTACCCTTGACACAGAGAAGCCCTATTTATCTCACTAGTGATTTTTTCCTGTCTCTTGGCCTTCCCCTTAAGTTGCTAACAGTCTGTCTAACAAGAGTCAGTCAGTGTGAGAAGTAGAACAGAAGGTACAATAAGTTGGTAAAGGAAGACCTCTCACAGATACAGCATCTAAACTTAAGTTTTTAGAATGCTTAGCCACTCCAGGCAACGGGAGTCGCAGACACAAAGCATGCAGATGGGAAGGAACTATAATGTCATGTTTAGGAACTTCCTAGACTCAGTTTGGATGAGGTAGGAAAGAAATGCTGAGTGGGGAAATAGGCCAAAGCAGGAAGTAAAAGCACAGACAGTGTTTTAATTGATTAATTAATTAATTAGTTATGCGGTTACATGTGTCTGTTCATGTGTGTGTGAGCATGTGTATGACCACAGCATACATGTGGAGGTCAGAGGACAACTTGCAGGGCATTGGTTCACTCCTTCTAGGTTCTAGCTGCAATTGATGACATCCAATAAAAGATTTTGTGTGAGCCGGGCAGTGGTAGCCCACACCTTTAATCCCAGCACTCAGGAAACAGAGGCAGGCGGATCTCCCATTTTGAAGTCATCCAGATTTGCAGAGTGAGTTCAGGACTGCCAGGACTATACAGAAATATTCTATTTCAAAAGAACCAATTAGGCCGGGCATGGTGGCGCATGCCTTTAGTCCCAGCACTTGGGAGGCAGAGGCAGGAGGATTTCTGAGTTCGAGGCCAGCCTGGTCTACAAAAGTGAGTTCCAGGACAGCCAGGGCTATACAGAGAAACCCTGTCTCGAAAAACCAAAAAAAAAAAAAAAAAAAAAGAACCAATTAAAAAAAGAAAGATTTTGTGTACAACCCAAAATGGTTAGACTTTATCTAGTACATTGGGCAAACTCAGTCTAACCAAGAAAGGAGTAGGATTGGTCTGTTGAGGGTGGGAGTTAGGCATCAGCATTCCAGCCAGTAGCCCAGCACTGGAGAAACTGAGGCAGAAGCATGGGCTTGGTGACAGTCTGAACTAGGAAGCAAGATACAGAGGTGGATAGTGAAGCACACCTGTGACGCCAGCTCTTAGGAAGGAGAGGCAGAGGCAGGTGGATTTCTCTTGAGTGCTGGGATTAAAGGCATATGCCACCATGCCCGGCCTAATACAGACATTTAAAAAGATTCATTTACATATTTTATGTATATAAGTACTTTGTCTGCATGTACATCTGCACACCAGAAGACACATCAGACAGTTGTGAGCTGCCTTGTGGGTGCTGGGAATTAAACTCAGGACCTTCAGAACAGTGAATGCTCCTAACCACTGAGCCGTCTCTCCAGCCCCCAAAGCAAACATCTTAGTCTATATTGTTTTGGTTTTTTTTTTTTGCTGGTGCTTAAGAGTGACCCCAAGGGCCTCATCTATGCTATTGGGCCAACACCCCTACCTGCTGACATGCTTGCAGTTTTACTTTTGTTTTGCTTTGATTGGCAAGGGGATGGGCAGTCGGAAAACACCCTGTGTAGCTGGCCCTCTCCTTCCAGCTTTACCTGGCTTCTGGGTACCAAGTGCTCCAGTCCTCAGCTTGTACAGCAAGGACTTTTCCTGGATGAGCCATCTTGCTTGTCCCCTTTCTTCTGTTTTAATTACTGTACGTTTGATTTTGGTGTTTCTTAGTTTGTGGCAGGGTCTCATTTAGCCAGAGTTGGCCTCAAACTCACTGTATTGCTCAAAATCCCTGTGCTGTCTGTCTGCCTGCCTCCACCTCCCCAATGTTGGGATTACAGGTGTGTGGTACCCTTCACGCTGGTCTGTGGTCCACACACATTCTATCAAATGAGCTGCATCCCAACCATGTAGAAATTCATACTATAGCACTGAACAAAGAAAAGGTAGGTTCACCAGCAGTTTGGTGAGCATCCTCTTAGCTCCTGTAAAATGAGGAGAGAAGTTGGACACAGTGAGTTGTGCTGACAGTGGGAGGTTGAGGCAGGAGGTCAGCCTTGGCTTCATAATGGTTTCTACACTACTCTGGGCTCTAAACAAACAGAAAGCGTTTGGGTTTGTCTTTCATAGAAATGCCTTCAACACTTTAAAATTGGAATATAACCTGTATTTTCTTTAATCCTTTCTGAAAGCCTTCTTTGGTTTGTATGTTCTTTAGTACATTTGGGTTTCTGACAGTGACATGGATTACTGACAGTTTAACTTTGTGGTTTTTGTACTGAGAATTGCTCCAAAGGTACTTATCAAGTAAACAATCTGTTAATTTTTTTAAATTTATTTTTATATGTATTGAAATTATACCTGCATGTCTATGTGAGGTTATCAGATCTTGGAGTTACAGCCAGTTGTTAGCTGCCATGTAGGTGCTGGGAATTGAACCTGGGTCCTCTGGAAGAGCAGTCAGTGATCTTAACCTACTGAGTCATCCCTCTAGCCCCTTGTCCAGCAATTTGAAACAGAGTGTGAACTTTTAATGGCTTTTGGTGCCATTAAAATAACTGATTTATTTAGATAAGTTAACTCTTTTCTTTTTTTTTCTTTCCTTTGAGACAGGGTTTCTCTCTGTAGCCCAAACTGTCTTGAAACTCACGCTGTAGACCAGGCTGGCCTCAATCAGAGATCTGCCTGCCTCTGCCTCCTGAGTGCTGGCATTCAAGGCAAGGCATGTGCCATCACACCTGGTTTGTATATGTACACATATCTGTGTGTGTGTGTGTGTGTGTGTGTGTGTGTGTGTGTGTATGTGTGTGCCTGTGTGCGTGTGTTTACCAAAGGAGGCCTGAAGAGGGGATCAGACCCCTTGAAGCTGGGGTTTCAGGCAGTTACAAACCTCTAGATGTGTGTGCTAGGAACCAGACCCAGGTCCTCTGGAAGAAGAGTCATTTCTCTTTGCAGCTAGCTATATCTTCAGTATCCCACTCTGTTTTTCACCTTGTGTCTTGTGCCTCTTGCAGGGTCCTCTGCCGGAGAGTCTGTCCTTGTCACAGCCAGAGTGACGTCAGGAAGGACTCCAGGGACCTGCCTATATTTTAGTGGTGTTCCAAAAATCCTGCCCTCTAGCCAACCACCTATATCCTGCTCAGAGGAGGGAGCTGGAAATGTTACCCTGAGCCCAGTGATGGGTGAGGAGTGTGTCAGGGTCTGGAGCCACGAGCGCCTTGCGCTCACCAAGCTGCTTACTTCAGTAAGTGCATAGGTTGATCCTCAAGGTTTTATGTGGAGCACTGTCTGAAAGGGATGCAGAGGCCACTTCACTTAGTAGAGAAGGAATGGGCTTAGTCTGGTGTGGTGCTTTTACAATCCTGGTACTATAGTTTGAGGCTGGAAGGATTGAAAGTCAAGGTCAGCCTGAGCTTCATGATGACCGTGTATTTAAAAAGAGGGAGCAGGCGTAGTTTCCGAGAACCCTGCCTTAGGTTACAGGCAGTGATGCTTAGAGCAAGCGTGGGGTTTCTTAAGCCTCAGCTTCCTCATCTACAAAAGACAAATGTGAAATAATCTACAAATCCCAGTAACTGGGATTGAATAAGAATGACCATAAAGTACTCAGCACAGTACCTGATGCTAACCGGATCTGCTCAGAGACAGCCATTTGCTGTTTGCTGCTGTGGAGCAGCCTGGTTTATGTAGGAGCTCCAGGAGAGCCAGGGCTATTATGATCCTGTCTAAAAAAACAAAATAACAACAACAAACAAAAGAGACTAGGAAGTGTAATTAGAGGCAGAAAGAGGTAGTTTCCGTAATAGAGATATGAGCAGAGTGTTACAGAGACATAAAGCAAGGAGCAGTTAGCCCTAACTTGAATATTTCTAGTAAGAGTTATATATAGTACTTTATAGAATACAAAGAACTTGTATTGTCTCATTTGATCTTAAGACAGTCCTGAGGTAGGTGCTGTTATCCCAGTTTTCAGATGAGGAAAAAGCTTTAGAGGGGATGAAGTGCCTAAAGGCGCACATCTGGTTAAGAGGCAAAGGTAAGGCTGCAGTTCAGCCCCCTTTCCCCGAAGGTGATCCCTCAAGGAGGAAATGAGTGCAGCTCGCCCTTTGGGCATTCGCAGGTGTTTAGGGATGATGTGGAAGGAAGCAGCAGGAGAAATCTGAACCTCAGGGTCAGTTCTGAGCTACTGTGAGTGTTACACTAAGCTAAGCTTTACAGTTTGCCATTGAAGTAGGAGCCATCCAGAGCCCTTGGGGGGGGGGGGACGGCGGCGGCGCTTTCCTGTCTTAGTCCATTGCTGTGAACAGACACCATGACCAAGGCAACTCTTATAAAGGACAACATTTAATTGGGGCTGGTTTACAGGTTCAGAGGTTCAGTTTGTTATCATCAAGGCAGGAAGCATGACAGAGTCCAGGCAGACATGATGCCAGAGGAGGAGCTGAGAGTTCTGCATCTTGATCGGAAGGCAGCCAGGAGCAGACTGACTCTGGCTAGACTTGAGCATATATATGAGACCTCAAAACCCACCCCAGCAGTGACACACTTCCTCCAACGTTACAGCTTCTAATAGTACCGCTCTGCTATGGGCCAAACATATTCAAACCACCACAATGTCTATAATCCCAGCACATGGGAGGCAGAGGCAGGTGGATCTCTTTCTTGAGTTCTAGGCCAGCCTGGTCTACAGAGTTCCAGGACAGCCAGGACTACATAAAGAAACCCTATCTTGAAAAACCAAAATAAATAAATTACGTAACTTTTAAAAGGCCATCTGGGGAAACAGAATTTGGCTCTATTTGCATAGTCTTTAAAATGTGAAGGGCTATCAAGATGGCTTAAGTTAGTAAAGACATTTGCTGGCAACCAGAGTTATGGCTGGAGAAATGGCTCCATGGGTAAGTGCAAAGACTCCCTCAGCAGAGAACTTGGGTTCATTTCCCAGTACCCACATAGCAACTTTCAACTATTTGTTATGTCAGTCGTAGGAGATCTGAAGTCCCCTTCTGGATTCTGCAGGCACTGTATACAGGTAGTTTATAGATATATGTGCACACAAACACCCATGTACAAATACAGATATAAAAAATATTTTGAAGCCGGGCGTGGTGGCACACGCCTTTAATCCCAGCACTGGGGAGGCAGAGGCAGGCGGATTTCTGAGTTCAAGGCCAGCCAGAGTTAGTTCCAGGACAGGCAGGGCTACACAGAGAAACCCTGTCTCAAAA
>NC_034590.1:96322463-96375472 GCF_900095145.1 Mus pahari | reverse complement strand
GGAAGGGAAGGGAAGGGAAAGGAAAGGAAGGGAAGGGAAAGGAAGGAAAAGGAATGGAAGGGAAGAAGCCAAGTGGAATGTGGAAAGTAGTGACCCCTGGGGAGTCATTGAGAGTTCTGTTGATGATTGGGCAAGAAAGCAGTTTGAAAAACATCTGGGGGGCTGGAGAGATTGCTCGGGGTTAAGAGCACCAACTGCTCTTCCATAAGTCCTGAGTTCAAATCCCAGCAACCTCATGGTGACTCACAACCATCCGTAATGAGATCTGATGCCCTCTTCTGGTGCATCTGAAGACAGCTAACGTGTACTTAGATGTAATAATAAATAAATCTTTAAAAAGAAAAACATCTGGACAAATGTTATCCACCACCTGACCCGTAGCTGCCCCTAGGTGTCAGAAGGACTCTGTCTCATGGAAGCCTGTCTCTGTTTTTCATGGTATGGGGCAAGATCTCTTCCCAAGATTCCCCCCTCCTCTCTGTCCCCACCGCTAGGAGGAGCTGGCTCTGTGTGGCAGCCGACTGCTGGTCTTGGGCTTCTTCCTGGTTCTGCTCTGTGGTCTCCTCTGCTGTACCACTGCAGTCTGCTTCCATCCTCGCCCAGAGTTCCACTGGTCTAGAACACGGCTTTGAGGGCGACGGACTGTGCCTCACTCTGCTGTCAGGTGAGGCTCTGTGGGAATTAGGGTGGGAAAGGGATGGCAGCTGTAGCCTGGAAAGGCTCCATCCTCCATCACAGCTTCCTGTGAGTCCCTGAGAGCCCTATTCAGCTGTGTCCTTGGGGAACTGGGAACAGTTTTCTCTGTAAACAGAATATTTTTATTATTTTTACTGTTTTCTTTTTCTGTGTGTGTGTCCACCCATGTGCCATGGTGTGCACGTGGACGTCAGAGAGCCACTTGATGGAGTTGGTTCTCATGGAGTTGATTCTCACCTCCACATTTCTATAGGGTCAGGAGGATGGAATTCAGGTCACGAAACTTGCTTTCATGGCAAGAACCTTTACCTGCTGAGATATCTTGCTGGCCTTATTTTTACTTTGAAATACATAACTTTCATGTAAACAAAACCCATAAAAGTACAATTTGGTAAATTATTATAAAGTAGACACTAGTAAATACTACCCAAAGAGAAAAAGACTGTTATCAGCAGTTCAGATATCTCCCCTAAGCTGGGTTATGGTGGCACACACCTTTGATCCCAAAACTGAGGAGGCAGGGGCATTTGGATCTCTCTGAGTTTAGGGTTAGCTTGGTCTGCAGAGCGAGTTCCAGGACAGTCAGGGCTACACAGAGAAACCCTGTCTTGACAAAAGAAAAGAAAAAAAAAAAGAAAAAGAAGAAAAAAAAAAGAAAGATTGCTCTTCCCATATCCCTTGATAGCACCCTTGCTCTGTTCTCCTGCTTTATCCTGTACAGTTATACAACTGATCATGGCAACTGTGTGATTACTGACCGACAGGGTCAGAGTCAAGGAAGTCTATTGGAGTTGTGATTGATTATTGAAGCGAAAGCTCTCTCCAAGCATGGATATAGTTTGATTTGATTTGTTTGTATTTTCATTTTTTAACTCCCTAGAACACTACCCTTCTATTTTTTTAAAGAGTTACTTTTATTTATGTGCATATGTGTGTGCCTGCATGAGTTTATATGCATCATGTGTGCACAGATACCCAAGGAAGGCAGAAGAGGGTGGTGGATCCCTTAGTGCTGGAGTTAGAGATGGTTTTCAGCTGCCAGATGTGGTTGCTGAAAAATCAGACTCCAGCTCGGCTCAAGAGCAGTAAGTGCTCTTAACACTAAGTCCTGGGGCCTCCTTTTACCGGTTTTTTTTTTTTTTTTTTTTTTTTTCTTGTTTTGAAACGTGATCTCATTTGTAGCCCCAGGGACCTGACACACTGTGTAAACCAGGTTGACCTCAAAATCAGAGATCTACCTACCTCTGCCTCCCAAGTGTTGTGATTTAAGACATGCAGCAACACCCCACAGGGCCTTATTTTTTAACTACATATGCTTTCATACATATCTTCTGTGACTGATGTCTTCCAAGTAGTGTTCTGATCGTCAGACTCAGTGGAGCTGAACTTCACACACCCACATGCCAGCAATGATGAATTAGGGAGCTCACATGTGATGATCTGCCCTAAATATGGAGTCTTCATTTTTTTTCCCCTGAAACTTATTTAAAATTTACTTACTCATTTTGAGACAGGATCTCATTGTGTAGTCCTGGCTGGCCTGAAGCTGGCTCCATAAGCCGGCTTGGCTCCAGAGCTCCACTTGCTTCTGTTTCCTGAGGGCTGGGATTAAGGGCGTGCACTACCACCCCTGGCAAAACTATTGTTTTTTAAGTTTATTTATTTGAGGGGGAGCCATGAATTTGTGTTTATGGAACAGCATATGTTTGGAAGTCATTCTCTCTTTCCATCCTGTGTATCCTGGGATTCAAACTCAAGTTGTCGGTCGAGTGACAGAGCCATCCTGTTGGCCCTCCTGGAATTCTACTCAGACAGCTCCAGTGGATCTACTGAATGGGGGATCCCTGTACTGGCGTTTAGTCTGCCAAAGCGCTTTATGCCTTTTCTTCACTCAGTCACCAGTGCACATAGAAAACGGTTTTCTCTGCTAACTAGATCTTCAGAAGGAAAGAGCTTGGCAAATGTAGTAGATGAGGTCCTCATAGTACTAATACTAATTTACAACCTCTCACTGAGTGAATAAAAGCAATCCAGAAAAGCTAGGACATCTCTGTGGGAGAAGCTGAAACAGCCTAGACTGTGGAATGAATCCAGCCCAGAGGAACTGGAAGCTCAGATAACATTGCTAATTTTCCTTTGGGCCAGGCCTCACCACCCATCTTTTTACAATAGGAAAGAGTGGAGCCTGTTCACTTGCGAGTGGGGAAAGGCTTCTAGCTTTTTGGCCGCTGGTTGATCCTAGAGTTCCAAGGCTAGCCCAGTGGGATTGCGTGCCAGAGCCTGTCTTCCTCTGTAATCTTTGCATACGTGCAGAAATCCGTCCGGGGCTTTCTCACCTGTTTTGTGTTCTTCCTTTTCCCTAGGTACAGATCAAGTTCTTGGGGCCCACTTCTGAGTTTAGAAGACCTATTACAAAAAGTGAAGAACTAGATTGTGGGAAAATAAATGGCTTTTGACTACTATTGTGTAAGGTATTTATTGGGGATTGGATTAAAGTAAATACTGGGGACTTTTCCTTGTTGATGTAAAAGAATTTTTTGTTTTGTTTTTCGAGACAGTTTCTCCGTGTAGCCTGGCTGTCCTGGAACTCACTCTGCAAACCAAGCTGGCCTAGAACAGAGATCCTTTGCCTCCTAAGTGCTGGGATGAAAGGTGCCGCCACTCCGTGGGGATTTTTCTTTCTTATTGGATGTGCACGCACCATGGCCCGTGCATGGGGGTCCCAGAGCAATTGTGTTCTCTTCCTCAACCCTTGCATGGGTTCAGGGTTGGAACATGGCTTGCAAGCCTTCCCACGGCAAGCACATACTTAGTCATTTTGGTCCTGTCCTTTTTGTGGCACCGTGGGTTGAATGTAGAGCCACACCTACACTAGGCAGGCTAGAACTCTACCACTGAACAGGCTCCCCAGCCTTGTTTTGTTTTGTCTTACTGTAGAACTCTAGCTGGCCTCAAATTCAGAGGTCTGCCTGCCTCTACCTCTCAAGTTGCTGGGATGAAAAGCCTGGGCCCCATGGCCTGGAACTCAAAATCTTTGGATGTTACCCTCTCTAGTTTCCCTATGACTAGCATCTTGTTACCCTCGTTGACCTTAGTCTGGAATACAAATTGTCATAGGTCGCTTAAAATTGTGACTCTGTTTGTGGATTTTTGTTCTTTGTTTGTGTCTGCTTATTTTTGTTTTTGATATTGGAACTCCCGTTAGGTTACGTACCCTGCCGAACTCGTATCCTCCTGCCTCGGACTCAGCTTGCTGAGTGCTGGAATTGTAAGCAGTAATCTAGCACTATATACTCTTTAGACATACTGTGAACACAACTGTGCTACTTTGTCACTTGTTTTCTTTCATGAACTTAAATTGATGATTCTGTGTATAAAATGCTTCATGAGTTATGGCAAGTTATACGACCCTACTGGACCTCAGTTTTCCTGTAGGGATTTGACCCATTGGGTTTTCCGAACTTTGGCGCATCGTTCTCGCACTTGGGAGCTCAGGTTTAGTTTAGATACTTACGAACATAATAATGGTCCAGTTTCCCGCCTTTCCGGCGCCCAGCTGCCAGCAGCCTTGCTTTACTCCTTTCAGCCTTTACCCTGCACGCAGGCGCAGACCACAGCTTTCCTTCCTAGAGCACCCCCTCAGAGCTTCCCCTAGCAACAGGCTCAGTCGCAGCGCGAAAGCGTGGCGGACGCATGCGCCACAGCTCTCTCCACCAGCAGTCCTCGGACTGCGCGCTAGGGCTCCACCCCAAGCAAGCCAAGCCTTTCTCCTCTCCTCTTCCCACCGAGGATCCGCGTGGCGGGGCGCGCGCGCACTTGGGCTCGGGGGCAGCTCGTCGTCTGGGCCGCGGCAGAGCTACAGCCGAGGGGCGGGGCTATTTCCTTTGGGGCCCCACCCCTTTGGCCCGGCGTGCATACCGCGCCTGCGCGCTCCCGCCCGGTCTCCATCTTGGAATTGGGAGGAAGAGAGGGAGAGAGGGAGAGAGAGGGAGGCCGGGACGAGAGCAGGGCTGTGGTGCGGTGAGAAGCTGAGACGAAAAGGAAAGGGAGTGAGGCACAGGGACCTTCAGCAGCGTCTCCGCTACAGTCCTTCAGCTGTTCCGGAGAGAGAGGACGGGAAAGGGAGTAGGCCAGGGCTGGAGTGGGGACTGTCACTCGCGGACCCCAGCCTTAGAGGGGCCGTGCAGCCGGGCGTCCTCGGGGTGGGCCCCTTGTCGTGGCCGAAGACCTGGGGCTCAGGCCCCTGGGTCCCAGATTTTGGGGCTCGGTCCCTTGTTTCTCAGATACCCAGGTATCAAGCCCTCGTATATCAGATATCTGGGACCCAAGTCCCAACCTTTACAAACCTGGGTCTCTGTTTTATAGAATTTAAAATACCTGGGATTCAGGACCCTGTGTGCACCCATATCCGGGGTTCATCCTCCAAGCGTTCAGATATTGGACTCATTTTTAGCCTTTGCAAATATACGGGGCTCAGACCCCACAATCGGAAATCCGGGATTCAGCAACTGTCGCCCTCGAGTTGGGGGAGGACTGGACCGCGAGGTCAGATCAGGTTGTCACCCCCTCCCCTCCAGGGGAGGCTTCCCGGGCCCGCCCCTCAGGAAGGGCGAAAGCTGAGGAAGAGGTGGCGAGGGGGAAGGTCTCCTTGCCCCTCTCCCTGCTTGTCAGAGCAACTGGAGTACCCCAGGCGGAAGCGGAGGCGCTGGGGCACCATAGTGACCCCTACCAGGTGAGACATGGGTGCATGGGCATGAGTCCCTCTGGTCAGCCCCATTCCGAGAAGCTGGGACTGGGTAGGGATAGGGATTCCTGCTGGGCCCATGGTCAGTCTCTGGCCAGCCCAGTCTGCTTCTGTTGCTACCTATTCTCCCTTTCTCTTTCCTTCATTGTGTCTGGTTGAAGGGGTACCCTCAGGTGACAGGGCCTGTCTTGTCACCAAGGGTCACGCCCTAGGATGCTTAGCCAATCAAATGGCTTTCCACCTTTCTAGTCTTTATTAATTTTGCCCTCACAACCACCTCTTCATGATTTTATTATACTCTTTTTTTTTTTCCCCCCAGACTGCTCTAGGGTGTTGATTCTCATGTAAGTGGACTGGCTTATTTATTTATTTAGATTGAGACAGCTTTCTGTAGCCCTGGGTGTTCGATCTGGCCCTGAACTGGAGTCAGTCTTTAATCTCTTTACTGTTTTGACTACAGGTGCAAGCCAACATGCTGGGAGCTTATATTCTTTTCTGGCTTGGTTTAGTTGGAGTTTTTGTCCTTGCAAAGGTGTGTGTGTGTGTGCTTGGTAATATTTCCTCCAGCTGCATTTACCTCCCTATCTCTTGCTGAGATGGTGTAAATAATCTCATATTTGTCAAGTGACGTCTCCTTTACAGAGTGCTTTTGCATACATTTTCCCCCATACTACATACTCCTACTAAACCTGTGGGAACTCTTTTATTATTGTCTTCCCATTTTACAGTTGAAAACATTGATGCCCAGAGAAGTTGTTCAAGGTCACCGAGTGACAGATTCAGGATTTTAACTCAAGTCTTGTCCCTGACTGGTTACCCACCTCTTCTGAACCTGGGCTTGATCAAGGACCCGCAGGGGCGTGTGTCAGGGTGAGGGCTAGTAATGGGGGTAATGATCTTCCTCTCCAGAGGAGCTTTTCCTGAGAGGAAGCTCGGCTTTGTGTTCTTCCTCATGGGTGTTTTTCTAACGTGACCTTCATTTTTACTCTGATCCTACACTTTGGCCTGTGTTCCAGAGATAGTTCTCTCTTCTAAAAAATGATGGCTTTAGTGCCTTTTCTTAGCTGTCGAGTTAGAATGAGCCCCTCTCTGTCTCCCCTCGCTCCCAGGATTTAAGCCTCTGGAAACTCTGGAATCAGAGAAGGAAAAGCCGTTTGTTTAGCGTCTACAAAGTGTTCTGAGTATGAATGAGATCTCATATAGTCAGATTTTATAATCTACTACCAAAGGGAAGTATAAGCAACTTTACTGAAGCTCTTGCTATAGGTTGCAGATGGGATGCACTGGTCAGTTAGTTTAGGGATTCTTTTGCAACGTGGGTTTTAGAGGGTGATTATGATTTAGCCCAGACCACGGTAATTGCCCAAATGTTATTGTAAGGAAGGGGACCTGTATGATGTTTTTACAGTGGCTGGCACTCTTCATGTAGCCTGAGGTTCTGGGTTGGCAGTTTTAGGCTTGTTACTGGTTAAGAAGTCATGAGGGTTCCCTTGGCAAGTTGTGATGCCCTGCCTTTTGTGTGGGTGTGTGGTGAGGGGTGGTTGCTGCTGTGCTCCAAGAGAAGGGGCCTGCCTGCCTTGAGCAGACTAAGCTGCTAGGAGCAACCAGTCAATCAGCTCTGAGCCTTCCTACCCTTAGGACCTACCAAAGAATTCAGCTTCCTTTCTACCCTACCCGCCAGCTTCCAGTTGAGCTAAGGAGACAAAATTAACAACATGAACAGGAAACAATGTGCCACAGAATATAATTATAAGCTGAAATTGTTAGGTACTTTTAAGTAGCTAGAACTCTGCCTCAGGAGTCCAACTCTGCTGAGGGCTTTGTGTCCAAAATTCCCATTAGTCCTTTAAAAAGCCTATCCTAGAGTGTGCACTCTGGTTCTAGTACCCTGTGTCAACTTTGCTTTGGAGTTTGTTTTTGAGTTTGCTTTGGAACGCCCACCCGTCAAGGGCTGGAATGATCTGGGAGGTTCTCCTAAAACAGGGAGGCTGGGCTTAGTTGCTTCCTAACAGAATTCTGTCCTGAACCTGAAAGGAAAAGGTCCTGTTCTGTGACCTTGGGAAAGGCCTTTTTCTTCTCTGTACATCAGTAACTCTGGAAAATGGTGATCTTGATCATACCTTGTTGGTTTCATATAATTGCTCTAGATGCCTTGTGGTAGCAAATCATTTGCCTTTTCAGAACCTGTTTACTTTTCTGTAAAGGATGAATGTAACAATAGTGTTTATCCATAAGGTTGTAGGAGACCAGTGAGAGATGATCCATGTGAGATGCTTATTTGTGACCCACAGCATCCTATTCTCGTTTATGCTGCTTATGCAGTTGGACTGGACAAATAAGGCCGTCCAGAACACAAAGGTCCCAGAGTCAGGTGCCAGTCCCTACTGTTCCTATTCTAGATGTTCTCCTTGCCACAGGGTCCCTACGTTTTTTGAAAATGAGTCTCCTTGGTCTCTTCAGGCCAGTACCCACTTGTAACAATGGCCGGATTTCCACCACATCCGGCCTGACTGTTTCCTGTTCTCATCCAGTGTTTGAGAGCTTGAAGGAGGAGGTAGCCTCAGCACCAAGGGGTACAGGAAGGTCCCTGGAAATCACTGGACTATGAAAACCTGTGGGACAGGACATGTTGGGATTTGAAGCTCTGGCTGAGACACAGAAATCTTTATGCTTGAGGGGAATGGCAGTGTATAGGGAGCTAAGAAATTATTGAGGGCTGATGAGGGGATGCTTGGCTTCCCAGAATTGTCTTTGTGGCAATTTCAGGGATTCTAGAGACCACCAGCCATGCCCACTAACACCACCCCCATCTGGTTGCCAGGGCAGTTTTTTTTTTTTTTTTTTAGGCTTTGATGATGTTATTAACAGCCCCCCTACTCACCTTTCCTCAGCAGTACTTCCCCGTCATCAGTAAATGAGGGGGGAAGGAGGAGGCAGAAACCTGAGGGAGGACCTTTCTCTCCCTCTGGACCCTATCTTAGCTCTAAGGGTCCTATGTCCTTTTTCCAGGCAAGATCCCAATCTCAGGGCCCCCTGGGGCCATCATGCCAGCTGGGGGCCGGGCCGGGAGCCTGAAGGACCCTGATGTAGCTGAGCTCTTCTTCAAGGATGACCCCGAGAAACTTTTCTCTGACCTCCGGGAAATCGGCCATGGCAGCTTTGGAGCAGTGTACTTTGTGAGTTGGTTCTTGAAAAGGGTAAAGCAGGGCTCAGTCTCTTTAAACCTGTGGGTCTCCAGGCCTCTGCACCGCTCCACCACACCAATCCTTCCCATCCTCTCCTACTAGCTCAGCGGGTCCTCTTTCACCCCATGCCCAAGGAGGTCTTTCCCATCCCCCAATCTGGTCCTCTAGGCCCGGGATGTCCGGAACAGTGAGGTGGTGGCCATCAAGAAGATGTCCTATAGTGGGAAGCAGTCAAATGAGGTGAGTCGGGTTGATTAACATGAAGTTGTGGAGGGCAGAGGGCCCTGGTCTCAGCATGCAGCCTGGGTAACCCTTCCTCTCTTGGCCTTCAGAAATGGCAGGACATCATCAAGGAGGTGCGGTTCTTACAGAAGCTACGGCATCCCAATACTATTCAGTACCGGGGCTGTTACCTGAGGGAGCACACAGCCTGGGTGAGCTGTCCCACAACTGCAGTAACAGTTTTACTCAGGTCATTCTTTTCCTGGTCCAGCGTTTTAAATAGGCAGTCTCTTTCTGACTATGTTAGTCCTCAGAAAAACCAATAAGCCAGGCATGGTAGCACACACCTCTAATCCTAACACTGAGGAAGCAGACACAGGTGGATCTCTGTGAGTTCAAGGCCAGTCTGGACTACCTAGTGAGTTTTGTGCCAGCCTGGGCCAAAGCTACACAGTGAGATCCTATATTAAAAAAGAAAAACAAACAAATGAACTTCTGTGTAGGTGCAGAAGAGGCTGACACAGAGTTACATAGACAGTATGCACTTTAGAAGGTGGTGATTAAGGGACATTCTAAAGGGGTCCAGATGGGAGCAATGGTAGGTGTCTTAGAATCTTTGGGGGTGGGGTGGGGCAGGGGCTTGAATCCAGAGATGCTCCCACCACCTCTTGTTTTCTCTAGTTTCCCTTCTCTATCACCCTTTTGGCATTGCTTCAGTGGAAGATAAGCAATAAAGTTCTGTTTTGAGTTTTTGCTCAAGGGAGCTAGGTGGCCAGAATCTGATGATCTCTAACACTTGACCCTTCCTTAGCTGGTGATGGAGTATTGCCTGGGCTCAGCCTCTGATCTTCTAGAAGGTAGGTAAATCTGAATGTGGGCAGAAGGAAGATAAACAAGAAAGCCATAGGAGAAAGTAGCCTATTCCATCTTATTCCCCCTGTGGTCCCTCAGTTTGTTATTTGGCTTCCTTCTACAGTGCACAAGAAACCCCTGCAGGAGGTAGAAATTGCAGCTGTGACCCATGGGGCTCTTCAGGGCCTGGCATATCTACACTCACACAACATGATCCATAGGTATGATGGTACCAACTGTGGCTGAGAATAGGATACTTTGTATACCAGTCCTCGTTTTTTTTGCTGAGCTCTGATTGTCTTGGGTACTACCAACCCCACCCCACCTCCACCCCCATCTTTTCTGAGATGCATTTCTCATCTCTGCACTTTCCTCTGTCAGAGATGTGAAGGCTGGAAACATCTTGCTGTCAGAACCAGGCTTGGTAAAACTGGGGGACTTTGGCTCTGCATCAATCATGGCACCTGCCAACTCTTTTGTGGGCACTCCATACTGGTAAGTAGAAGAGGTGGTAGGTGGAATTTTTAGTCCCAAAATATTGGAAATAATATGTGTAGGATCTGGTTCAGTGTTAGCCATTCTTCTCTGTTGTCCTCCCAGGATGGCTCCAGAGGTGATCCTAGCCATGGATGAGGGACAATATGATGGCAAAGTGGATGTCTGGTCCTTGGGGATAACCTGTATTGAGCTTGGTAAGGATGTCCTCTCTACCTCCTCAGCTTATTCTCCATTTCCCATCCCATGGACCCTAGGCCTCTAGGGTCCTGTCCATTCTGACTATTCTGACTTTAGTACAAACAACTGTCAAACCCTGCATTTTATTTTGTTTTGTTTTTTCCAGACAGGGTTTCTCTGTCTGTCCTGGAACTCAGTCTGTAGTCCAGACTGGCCTTGAACTCAGGTCTGACTACCTCTGCCTCCTGAGTTCTGAGATTGAAGGTGTGTTGCCACCATGTGAGGTTCCCCCACCAATTTTTACACTTAAAGATATTATAGCAGTTCTTGCTTTTTGTCTATTACCTGGGCTCTAAATCTATTTTTACTGCCCAGTGTGCTAGATTCTGGGGGTACAGGGGTCAAGTTCCTACCCTCATTAAAAATGCATTCAAGTAGGGGAAGCTAGATGTGTTTTCTATCACTGGGGTACAGTGGTACAGAGATAAAAAAAACTTCCTCTAGTTTAGGGACCGAGGAAGTCCTGTGTGTGGTGGGGATGTTTAAATAAACCTGCAAGATCAAGAGCTACTAGAAAGATGCAGGGTAGAACATTCTAGACAGAAAGCAGCATTGCAGAAACTTAAAGGTCAGGGCAAGCCTGAGATTAGCTTTTGGAACTACATTTATAATACAGAGGAATGAGTTGAGAGGTCCTAAAAGTTAGGCCCAAGTGAGTACCTGAGGTCTTGGAGCTATGTTGGTGCTCTTTGCCAGTCTGGACTACTGAAGCAGTCTAATGTAATGCTTGTAAGACCTCTAGCACAATACCAAGTATGAAATAATTGTCCAAGAAAAGAGTAGTTCAAACTGACTGCTTCCTGCAGAGATCTTTTCCTCTGCCAGTCTTCCCCCCAACATCCCTGAGATAGGGTTTTTTGTTTTTTTGTTTTTTCCTCCTCTGTGCAGCCCTGGCGTCCTGGAACTCACTCAGTAGACCAGGCTGGCCTCGAACTCAGATCTGCCTGCCTCTGCCTCCCAGGTGCACTACCATGCCCAACAACTATGCCAGAGAGGTCTGCCTAAGCTTACTGCAGTCCTTTTACTCCCTGCTCAGAGTCCTCTGTGGCTCTCTGTTGCCTCCTAAACTAGAATTGTCCCCAGTTCCCTTAAATCAGCTACAGCCCCCGGTTCCTCTTCCTTCCATGGACCCTGCGCATATGGAACATGTTAAGAGCTCACCTACTTTCCTGCCTTGGTTTGCCTTGTGTCTTGTGCCCGCCATCAGAGAGTTGGTTGTACTCTTGCCCTTTGTTTACCGTTTGAGGCCATGGCCAAACTGGTGGCAAAATGTATGAAACGGATCACAGAGAAGAGCTGTCTATTGTATTCCTAGATTTTTGTAGAGATGTGGATACACAGAACTAGTTCTCCATTACTAGAAATCCTGATTAGAAATGACAGCCAGAGCCAGGCGTGGTAGCTCACGCCTTTAATCCCAGCACTTGGGAAGCAGAGGCAGGCGGATTTCTTTTTTTTTTTGGTTTTTCGAGACAGGGTTTCTCTGTGTAGCCCTGGCTGTCCTGGAAGTCACTTTGTAGACCGGGCTGGCCAAGAACTCAGAAATCTGCCTGCCTCTGCCTCCCGAGTGCTAGGATTAAAGGTGTATTATCACGCCTGGCCGGCAGGCGGATTTCTGAGTTCAAGGCCAGGCTGGTCTACAGAGTGAGTTCCAGGTCAGCCAGAGCTATACAGAGAAACCCTGTCTTGAAAAACAAAAACAAAACAAAACCAGAAATGACAGCCAGTACTGTGTGAGTAGAACAGTGCTGAGGGAAGCCAAGGCAAGCTGGAGGTCTCTGTTCCATAAAGGAGCACTGATGTATGTATAGTTCCAGCTCCTTTTACCATAAAGGACCACTGATGTATGTATAGTTCCAGCTCCTTTTACCATAAAGGNCACTGATGTATGTATAGTTCCAGCTCCTTTTACCATAAAGGACCACTGATGTGTGTATAGTTTCAGCTCTTTTTACCATATCTAATTCTTTGTTTTTTGGTTTTTCGAGATAGGATTTCTCTGTGTAGCCCTGACTGTCCTGGAACTCGCTCTGTAGACCAGGCTAGCCTCAAACTCAGAAATCTGCCTGCCTCTGCCTCCCAAGAGCTGGGATTAAAGGCATGCGCCACCACGCCCAGCTCCATATCTAATTCTTAAAGAAAAACTGGAAATTTACATTCTTGTAATTATTGGTAATTAAATGACTATTTAGGTCAAAACCAACAAAACATTTGTCTGGACTACAAGGAGCTCCTGCCTCGCCACTTACAGCTCCCTCCAGTACTCCCTTTTCTAAAAGACCTCAGTTCCCTAGCCATTTATCTGTTTCCCCTTACCATAATTAGCAACTTTAGTTTGTTGTTAGTTGTGGTTTTTTTTGGGTGGTTTTGGGAATGCAGTCTAGAGGCTGGCAGGTGCTAAGCAAGCATTCAGCAGCTAAGCTACACCCTGAGTTCTCCCCAGTGCTACTTGTTCAGCTAATTTTAGACTGGAACTTTCTTGAACAGAGTACATGGTTTTTTGTTTCTCTTTCCTACTCTATAGGTTTCGCTCTTATTTGGCCTTATACATACTAGTTTGGCTGGTAACTGTGTGCTTCTTTATGCCTTTTTTGCTGTATTTTTTTTAGTCCCTACTCTGCCCATGTGCAGCAGATAAAATGAACATTACTTTTTATTGAGAGGAAATTAAGATGCAGTAGAATCAGTAATTGTTCAAGGTCAATCAGGAAGAAAGCCAGGGAGATGGGATTTGAACCCCAGCTGTTTAAGTTCCCATCTAGTTCCTGATCATCTGCCTCTTTCCACTTCCTTTGTCCTCTCTGTAGCGGAGCGGAAGCCACCACTGTTCAACATGAATGCAATGAGTGCCTTATACCACATTGCACAGAATGAATCTCCTGCTCTCCAGTCAGGACACTGGTAAGGACTGGGCTTCCTGGGCCAAAGGGTTGGGTCATAGGATCTGCCTGCTTGGCTCATGGCCTCTCCTGTCTCTTACTTTTTGGGATATCAGGTCTGAGTACTTCCGGAATTTTGTTGACTCCTGTCTTCAGAAAATCCCTCAAGACAGACCAACCTCAGAGGTTCTTTTGAAGGTGAGCACATTTAGTGTTGTAGAACTGGTGGCTGGTAGAGCTGCAGAAAACTCCGATCATGATTCCCAATTCTTCATCCAGGAAGAGTTCTTTTATCTATTTTGCCCTAGGCCCTGATGCCTCATTTCCCGTGTCTTGCTAGATTTTATCTGCCATACTGTCTTAAGTAATCATTTGTTTTCACATTTTTCTTAGTCACAGACCATAAATGTATGATCTCCCTTCGATGTTTTTAAGTTTTCCAATCTGCTGGAGCCTCATTCCCTTCTCAGACCCAATGTGTCTTAAGAAGCTCTAGTTAGCATGAACAAACTGCTGGATTGACCTGCTGGATTTTAAAGGATAACCTTTGAGGGCCTAAAGAGGTCTTTTGATTCATTCAAAGGCACTTGGCCTTTGGTAACCAGAACTGGATTGGCATCTAGATCTCCTGAATATCTTGCCTTCAGCAGTGCCTGGAGAAATGACACTCTCTGGATAGTAAACACAGTTTCTGTGGAAAGAAAGATAAGACAAGGGTGAGCTTGCAGCTGTAGTGGGCAGGGGCTTCAGGCTAGGAGATGCTGAAAGGGATGGACTCTAGAGGGGCTGAGGAGAACTGACAGCAGATCTCAGGTGTTCTGTTGCCTTAGCACCGCTTTGTGCTCCGGGAGCGGCCGCCCACAGTCATCATGGACCTAATCCAGAGGACCAAGGATGCTGTACGGGAACTGGATAACCTGCAGTACCGAAAGATGAAGAAGATACTGTTCCAAGAGGCACCCAATGGCCCTGGTGCTGAGGCCCCAGAGGAAGAGGAGGTGATCTAATTTAACCTGACACCTCCCCACCCAAGAAGGGCTTGGTCTTTCTTCCCCGTTTGTCTTCACCTTCTTTCCTTGTGCTACTCCATATCCTTGTCCTTCCCTTTCCCTGCCCAACAGCTCACACCCTGTTCACAGGAAGCAGAACCTTACATGCACCGAGCAGGGACACTGACCAGTCTAGAGAGTAGCCATTCAGTGCCCAGCATGTCCATCAGCGCCTCCAGCCAGAGCAGCTCAGTCAACAGCCTAGCAGATGCCTCAGATAATGAAGAAGAGGAGGAAGAAGAAGAGGAAGAGGAAGAGGAGGAGGAAGAAGAAGGCCCTGAATCCCGAGAGATGGCCATGATGCAGGAGGGGGAGCATACAGTCACTTCCCACAGCTCCATCATCCACCGGCTGCCGGTATGCAGGTCACCCTGAGCAGCTTAGTGGACACAAGGCCAAGCCTGAGCTGATTGGCTCAGGAACTGACTAGGCTCCTGTTCTCTAGTGTATCTACTCCTCCTTTTAGTCTGAAGGAATCTATTTCCTTAGTACCCTTCAGGTCCATCAGCACCTGAGTTTTGGGCATCCCTTTCTTCTTTCCTTTTTCTAGGGCTCAGACAACCTATATGATGATCCCTATCAGCCAGAGATGGCCCCAGGCCCACTCCAGCCACCTGCAGCCCCTCCCACCTCCACCTCCTCTTCTGCTCGCCGCAGAGCTTATTGCCGCAACCGAGACCACTTTGCTACCATTCGTACTGCCTCCCTGGTAAGGATGGCCATCTTCACTCAGCTTCACCATGGTTTTTTTCTTTTCTCTTTTACTTGGTACATCAGACAGAAGTCCAGCAGTTACTTTTTCTGTGGCACATGATTCTACCCTCACTTTGCTGCTGTCTTTGCTGGCTCCCTTCTCCAAGCAGACTTAGTCACACTACCTAATCTGGGCATTCCCTGTCTGGCAAACTGTTTGCTTTCAAGGCCTTGTTGAAATAACAGCGTGTGGAGAACTTTCTGGAGTCCCCTGGCTGCTCAGGCGCTTTACATACCTGCTCAGGCACATCTGCCCTGCTCTAGTAGGCCGGTGGCAGTGTGCAGCTTTGTTAGATTCAGAGCTTCAGAGTGCTGGAGTCCAGGGACCTGCCCTATTGTCAGGGACTTGTCAGGCCTACACACATGCTTATGTTTAATCTTTCCAGCTCTCTTGAGAGGGAAAGGATTGGATCTCATTTAAGAGTTGAGGCTGCTGCACGAGCGTGAGGTGGTACCCAAAGGAGGACTCCTTCTCTGAGGAGGAAGGGACTTGTAAGGGTGGAACTGGGAAGAGAGAAGGGGTGGGGTAATTGGGATGTAGACTGAATTAAAAAAAATAAAATATAAAGAAGAGTTGAGGTTACTATGGCTTGGGGAGGCTGTTGCCCAACATACTTGCCCAGTACCCTTGGGTGAGATTCTATTCCTGTAAATAGGATCTTAGTCTTCTAAAATTTATTTTTCTCAATTCATGGAAAAGGGGTTATTTGCTTATTGATATGGGTTCTTGCTAAATAGCTCAGCTTTGAACTTGTAATCCTTTTATTGAGTCCTAGGATTTACAGGCATGTAGTACCACACCCAGCAGGTTCAGGCTTCTCGTAAAACATAGCTTTCTGACCATGCTCTTGATAAGCCATTAGGTTACAGTCCAGTTTTGACTGCATTTGAGTACCAACAGTCCCTTTGGTGCCCATTGGGCAAGTCTGACGTGTTCTTCAAGCTTTTGCTTGTGACTGGGGGTGGATTGCTAGGCTGCTCTTGAGCTGCTGTTGCTGCTTTGTCCTACTATGCAGAGAGATTGGGTTTTCCTGGGCCTAGGCAACCTACATTACTTAAGAGCCACTGATAGAACAGTTGAAATGAGCCTAGAGGTCACCAGAGCTTGATCTAACGAGTCAGAACCCAGATCCTCGCTTAGTCCCTGGAGCACGATGCACCCTCGGTAGTGTTTGCCAAAGGGAGGGTGCTAGCCACCACTCACACTTAGCTGTGCAGAGGTGCTGACCTATGGAACAGATGAGAGAACTGGTAATTTGAGAAGTTAGCTTGCTCATTGAGAGTAGGTGATAATAATGGCCAGAGCTGGGGTCTGAGCCCAGGAGCATCCTAGTATTCTTTTGCACTAATCTGAATTGTTTCTGTGTTTGCACCAGGACTTGTGCTTCCCACCTTTTATCACCACAGTCTGCTACCCCAACCCATGATGTAAATAATTATTCATTTGACAAAATAGATTCAGAGAGTTTAAGTGTGAAGAAGACACTTAATAACAATGAAACCATGAGTCTGAGAACCGTGGTCTTCGTATCTATGTGAATAAAATGGGGTTAGGGCCGAGACCCACTGTTTATCCTTTCTTCTCCCCTAGGTCAGCCGTCAGATCCAGGAGCATGAGCAGGACTCGGCTCTGCGAGAACAACTGAGTGGCTACAAGCGGATGCGACGTCAGCACCAGAAGCAACTGCTGGCCCTGGAGTCCCGTCTGAGGGGTGAACGTGAGGAGCACAGCGGGCGGTTACAGCGGGAGCTCGAGGCACAGCGGGCTGGCTTTGGGACTGAGGCTGAGAAGCTGGCCCGGAGGCACCAGGCCATTGGTGAGAAGGAAGCACGAGCTGCGCAGGCAGAGGAGCGGAAGTTCCAGCAGCACATCCTGGGGCAGCAGAAGAAGGAGCTGGCCGCCCTGCTGGAGGCGCAGAAGCGAACCTACAAGCTTCGGAAGGAGCAGTTGAAAGAGGTTTGGCCAGAACTGCCCTGGGTGAACCAGGCAGGGCCAGCAGGTAGGCAAGACAAAGGCAGGCACTGACCCACTCTCCCACTGCCCTGCCAGGAGCTCCAGGAGAACCCTAGCACACCCAAACGAGAGAAGGCTGAGTGGCTGTTGAGGCAGAAGGAGCAGTTGCAACAGTGCCAGGCAGAAGAGGAGGCAGGGCTGCTGCGGAGGCAACGCCAGTACTTTGAACTTCAGTGTCGCCAATACAAGCGCAAGATGCTACTGGCTCGGCACAGCCTAGATCAGGACCTGCTTCGAGAGGTAGACCTTACCCACCTGCCCTTTTCCACTCGGTCAAGGGCCTAGCACCTCTCTTCTTTCATTTGCCTTCCTAATGTCTTCTTTCTCATCTACCCTCCTTGTGTTTTAATTTGGCTCCTTTTTAACATCCTTCTTGCTTTCTGTCCCTACTGGGCCCTGATAGGACGTCCTTATTTGTCTCATTCTTCACTTCCTCTCTGCTGAAGAATTTTGTGCCCTTAATTTTTCAGCACCAAGAAGGCTCCTTCACTGGGCCCTGAGTTCTACTTCTTTTCTGCCTTAGGACTTGAATAAGAAACAGACACAGAAGGACTTGGAGTGTGCCCTGCTGTTACGGCAGCATGAGGCTACCCGAGAGCTGGAGCTACGGCAGCTCCAGGCTGTCCAGCGCACACGTGCTGAACTTACCCGCCTTCAGCACCAGACAGAGCTAGGCAACCAGCTGGAGTACAACAAGCGACGGGAGCAAGAGTTGCGGCAGAAGCACGCGGCCCAGGTTCGCCAGCAGCCCAAGAGCCTCAAAGTACGTGCAGGCCAGCTACCCATGGGCCTCCCTGCTACTGGGGCTCTGGGACCACTCAGCACAGGCACCCCTAGTGAAGAGCAGCCCTGCTCATCTGGCCAGGAGGCAATCCTGGACCAAAGGATGCTGGGAGAGGAGGAGGAAGCAGTGCCAGAGAGAAGGATTCTGGGAAAGGAAGGGCCTACCTTGGAGCCAGAGGAGCAGAGGATTCTGGGGGAAGAAATGGGAACCTTTAGTTCCAGCCCACAAAATCATAGGAGTCTGGTTAATGAGGAAGATTGGGATATATCTGAGGAGATGAAGGAGATTAGAGTCCCATCACTGGCATCCCAGGAGAGAAATATTATTGGCCAGGAAGAGGCTGGGGCATGGAGTCTGTGGGATAAGGAGGGTGGGAACCTTGTGGATGTGGAGTTCAAGCTTGGCTGGGTCCAGGGTCCAGTTCTGACTCCAGTCCCAGAGGAGGAAGAAGAGGAGGAAGAGGAGGGAGGGGCTCCAATTGGAACCCACAGGGACCCTGGAGATGGCTGTCCTTCCCCAGATATCCCCCCAGAGCCACCTCCATCACATCTGAGACAGTACCCTACTAGCCAGCTCCCTGGACTCCTGTCTCATGGCCTCCTGGCTGGCCTGTCCTTTGCAGTGGGGTCCTCCTCTGGCCTCCTGCCCCTACTCCTCCTGCTGCTACTCCCATTGCTGGCAGCCCAGGGTGGAGGTGGCTTGCAGGCAGCACTACTGGCCCTTGAGGTCGGGCTAGTGGGCCTGGGAGCCTCCTACCTGTTCCTTTGTACAGCTCTACACCTGCCCCCCAGTCTGTTCTTACTCCTGGCTCAGGGTACTGCGCTGGTGGCTGTCCTTAGCCTGAGCTGGCGCAGAGGCCTTATGGGTGTGCCTCTGGGCCTTGGGGCTGCCTGGCTCCTAGCTTGGCCCAGCCTGGCTTTACCTCTGGCAGCTATGGCAGCTGGGGGCAAATGGGTACGGCAGCAAGGCCCCCAGATGCGTCGGGGTATCTCTCGACTCTGGTTGCGGATTTTGCTACGCCTGTCACCCATGGTCTTTCGGGCCCTACAGGGCTGTGGGGCTGTGGGAGACCGGGGGCTGTTTGCCCTGTACCCTAAGACCAATAAGAATGGTTTCCGAAGTCGACTACCTGTCCCTTGGCCCCGTCAGGGAAATCCTCGCACTACTCAACACCCACTAGCTCAGTTAACAAGAGTTTGGGCTGTGTGCAAGGGCTGGAACTGGCGCCTAGCACGGGCTAGCCACAGATTAGCTTCTTGCTTGCCCCCCTGGGCTGTTCATATACTAGCCAGCTGGGGCCTCCTTAAGGGTGAACGGCCTAGTCGGATCCCTCGGCTGCTGCCACGCAGCCAACGCCGCCTTGGACTCTCTGCTTCCCGACAGCTCCCACCAGGGACTGTTACTGGGCGGAGATCTCAGACCCGCAGGGCCCTGCCTCCCTGGAGGTAACCAATTCCAATCCTCCACCCAGATTTAGGGCACTGAGCACTTTATCTCCCATGACTCAGTAAAGTTTCTCCAGTCCCCAGCCTCTCCTCCCCTTCTGACCTTTCTTCCTCGTTATGTTTCCCCAAGTCCAATCCCGGCCCCAGATCTAGATCTCTAGACAGGCAGCCTCCTCTGCTGTGGAGTTCAGAAATGACACTCTTCGTGTTTTCCCCAGTCCCCTAAGTTATTGCTGTCCCTGCTGTGTGTGCTCATCCTCACCCTCATCGGCTCAGGCCTGGGGCCAGGGGTGGCAGGGAGGGAAGTCATGGGGGTTTTCCTCTTTGATTTTGTTTTTCTGTCTCCCTTCCAACCTGTCCCCTTCCCCTCCACCAAAAAAGAAAAAAAGAAAAAAAAAAAAAGAAAAACACAAATAAAATATCTGAGCGGAACTACACCTTTGGCCCAGGCTGCCTCTGTCTGCTTTGTCCTGCCGCCTAGCATCCCTGGTTTGCCCTGAATCTGGACCCTGGCCCTCAGCTCCATGACCTCTTCACCCCATCTCCGTTGTCTTCACTACTTTCACACCTCAGCCTCATCCTCTTTGCCTTCATAGATTCATTGCACCATGACCACAAACAGCTCTGGGCTGTGAGTCCCTGTGGAGCTTCCACAGAACTTCATGATCTCACAGTTCCAACTGTTTGTGCGACCCTTCCAGAGAGTACTTACTTAGGGTTAAAGGCTTTTGGTCTTTTTGCCCCTTCCTTTACTGTGAACACGGTTTGGAACTGCATCTCTCACCTGGGTCAGTCTACAGGGTTGGGGGTTGGAACCACAGAACCTCCAGTCAAGGGTGGTGAGTTGGGACCAGGTAGAATGTCCCAACTACAGGTCTGGGATTGTTGTCGGCTTGGAGTTGGGGCTGATTATATTGGGCTGAGCTGAAGTGTGGATCTGGTCAGGGGCAGCTGCTCCCAGCGGATCTTCTCAGATCTTTTCTGGCCACTCTCTGCTGCCCTTTCCCTTCAGTGGCCTGATATCGGGCAACCTCTTATCCATTCCTCAGCCCAGTGCTGCTTCCTGCCTGCCTTCCTTGAGGTACTGGGCCTGGGCTTTCCTCTGCCTGCCCTTAGTTGTATTACCTTTTCGTGGATGTTGTGTGTACCTTGGTCTCTCACTCAGTCTTTTATATTCCTAAATGTGGTCACATCCTTCTGTCCCAGGGCAATATCTCCTCCCTCCCTCCCTCCCTCTGCATGATCAGAGCTTCTTTTGTGTACTCAGCCCTCTAAAGATTCTCAGCTTCCTGTCCGTAAGATCTTTACGTCTCTTCTTGTGCATCCCATGCAACTCTGGATGTATTCAGAGCCTCTCTCTTTCCTCCACCTCTCCTGCCCATGGAGACTTTCATCTCTCAACAGTTCCATCTCTCCACGTCTGTCTGTGTACAGCTCCCCCCGCCCCCTCTGTCTAACATGTTTTCTGTTTCTCTCCCTCTCCCTGTCTCTGCTTCTGTCTCCTTCCTCCTTTTCTTCCTTTCCCCTCGTTGTTCCTCTTCTTCCTCCTCTTCTCCTTCTCCCCTGCCCTGTTTCCCCTTGATCCGTTCACTGCACAGTCAAAGGAGCTGCAGATCAAGAAGCAGTTCCAGGAGACGTGTAAGATCCAGACGAGGCAATACAAGGCTCTTCGGGCACACTTGCTGGAGACCACGCCCAAAGCTCAGCACAAGAGCCTTCTTAAGCGGCTCAAGGAGGAGCAGACCCGCAAGCTGGCGATCCTGGCCGAGCAGTATGACCAGTCCATTTCAGAGATGCTCAGCTCGCAGGCGGTGAGGCCTGGGCTCTGGGAGGGGACTGTGGAGTTGGCCTTTGCTTTAAACTTTGTGGCAAAGGAAGGTGGAAGATGTGAACAGAGCTTTTGAACTTAGGAAACTTGGATGCTCTTTCACTGCTAACACTTTCCATCGTGGTCTTGTCTTATTTCTCCTTAGTGGCCTTATTATTTCTCTTACTATTTTCCTAATATCTTAAGTCACCCTGCCTGCTCTGCCAAGAACCACCGAAGAAAATACTGCCTGTAACATTTTTTGTGGTTCTGAGTTTACTTTGTGTGAACAGGGGGCAGGGGAGCAGGTTACAATGAGTGTGGCTCTCAGACCATCTTACTCAGACTTCAGGAATCTGGAAAGAATCTCTTAGGAAAACTGTACCAGCACTGGAGTGGGCTGCTTCAAGTGCACATTGAGTCCAAAGAGCTAGAGGGCCCCATTCTCACTCAGTCCCACCTCTCAGAGGTAAATTTGTAATGATTAACTTGTGTAGAGTTTCCAGTGCAGATTTAAAACACAATAGGATCAGATTTTTACATAGTTTTCTGACTTCTTTTCCACCCAGTATCTCTTGGACATCATTCCATATCACATGTCTATCTCAGTTTTTTACAGTATAGAATTTTCCATGGAATGGATGTACCATAATTTATTTAACCCATCCCTTATTGGTGGACATTTAGGTTGTTTCCAGCATTTTGCTATCACAACGCTTCCGTGAACACTTGGAGCACATGTGCAAGTATACCTGGGGGATAGATTCCTGCAAGTGTAATTGCTGTGCCACAGGGTATGACCATCTTCCATTCTCATAGAGGTTGAGACTGCCGCTCCTTGCCACCTTAGGGCCCAGGCCTACTGGGGCAGGGGAGGATGGTGGGGACAGAGGAGGAGGTCCCTAAACCCTGTTCTCCCTGTCCTCCAGCTCCGGCTTGATGAGACCCAAGAGGCAGAGTTTCAGGCCCTGCGGCAGCAGCTCCAGCAAGAACTGGAGCTCCTCAATGCTTACCAGAGCAAGATCAAGATCCGCACAGAGAGCCAGCATGAGCGGGAGCTGAGGGAGCTGGAGCAGAGAGTAGCTCTGAGGCGGGCACTGCTAGAGCAACGGGTAAGGGGTTTGACACTCCCCCCCCCCCCCAAGATGGAAAAGGAAGGGCAGGCTCTCTGTTCCAGGACTCACCCCTGTTCTGGGTGTCCCAGGTGGAAGAAGAGCTGCTGGCCCTACAGACAGGGCGTTCGGAACGCATCCGGAGTTTGCTTGAGCGGCAGGCCCGTGAGATCGAGGCCTTCGATGCTGAGAGCATGAGACTGGGCTTCTCCAGCATGGCTCTGGGGGGCATTCCAGCTGAAGCTGCTGCCCAGGGCTATCCTGCTCCACCTCCAGCCCCTGCCTGGCCCTCCCGTCCAGTTCCCCGTTCAGGGGCCCATTGGAGCCATGGCCCTCCTCCACCAGGCATGCCCCCACCAGCTTGGCGTCAGCCAGCCCTGCTGGCTCCCCCAGGGCCTCCAAACTGGCTAGGGCCCCCAACACAGAGTGGAACACCCCGTGGAGGGGCTCTGCTGCTGCTAAGAAACAGTCCTCAACCCCTAAGGCGGGCAGCGTCAGGGGGCAGCAGTGGTGAGAATGTTGGCCCGCCTGCTGCAGTGCCAGGGCCGCTGAGCCGAAGCACCAGTGTTGCTTCCCACATCCTCAACGGCTCCTCCCACTTCTATTCCTGAAGTCCAGGGTGGTGGGCAGAGGATTAGGGCAAGGTGGGAGTGGGTGGTGCCTGATCCTACAGGCAGTGTGCTTGAAGCCTACCCAGTGGTGGTGGGGACAGATGTTGGCTCCAACTCCCCCATCAGACCTCCTCATCTCATGAGCTTCTTGGGGCTGGCCAGTGACCCCAGGCCAGCTTGGGCATTGGTGCCCCAAGGCTGACCAGGAGCCCTGCCTCCCCACCATGGTGCCAGGGTCTCCCTCCATCACCACCTATAGAAGGTGGGAACTGTGAGTGTCAAATATTCATCTGGTCCCCTGGGGGAGGGGAAGGGTGGGTCTAGATATATTATATTCAGAGAATTATACAACCCTTGTGATGGGGCCATGAACTGGGGACAACAGGGACCCCAGACCTGGTGGAATGGCAGAGCAGGTCTGGTGCCAAAGCAAGGAGAATGGGAGGAGGCCTTCCTCCAGAAGGATCAGGGGTCTTGCGGTCAGGGTGCCTGAGTCTCACCATTCTCCTATTGCTGTCTGACGTCCTGTGCCGTCTTGTCTTTTTTTTTTTTTTTTTTTTTTTTTATTTATTTTATGTATATGAGTACACTGAGGGCTGGGGTGGGGGACAAGGGAAGGACCTTGGAAANCTGAGTCTCACCATTCTCCTATTGCTGTCTGACGTCCTATGTCGGCTTGTATTTTTTCTTTTAGTTTTTTTTTTTTTTTTTTTTTTTTTTTTAAATTGGGGTCAGGGCTGGGGTGGGGGACAAGGGAAGGACCTTGGAAAGGGCTGCTGCCAAGCCTGGGAGCAGTCATGGGAGCCCCTCTCAGCTATGGGCTGGCACAGAGCCCTAGGGCGAGCTTTTAATAAACTGTTGGTTATTCTAACAGACCACAGGATGTCTCCCTTTTTGTCTAAGGTATGTGTGGAGAATTTATCAGTGGCAAGTGATAGTATTACTTGTGCTTAATTGGGTGATATGATTTAAATTCTAGTGATTTTAATGGGTGCACGTGGGGTCCCATTTGTCTTATCTTACTATGCCTAGGCTCTGATTGGCCAGTCAGGTCTACTAAAACTACCTCTATGAGGCCAAGAGACCCTGGCCACTTGGGAAGGAAGATGAACTGAGCCTGAGAATGTGTGTGTTGGTGGGGTTGAGACCCAGGGCTTTATTCATGCTAGGCATACATTCTTGGAGTAAACTTTACATTGTTAAGGCCAGATTGGTCACACTGGAGGAGGAAGTGCCATATCCTCTCTGATACAGTCTGGTGACAGACTGAATGACACAGTCCAGGGGCTAGGACAACTCTGGAATCGATAAGAGAGAATTAGACTACTGCCTGGTAGCAAGGGCTACTTCCCAAATTCTTGGCCCCAAAGGACAGGGGATGACGGTTTGGGTGCAGTTTGGATGAAGTAATTACAAACATTCTTTTATTGAGTCTTTAAAAACAAAACAACAGTCCCCTCAAATGCCTGGAGAGGATGCTTGCACATGAACCCCAAAGCCATCTTAGAGAACAGGAAATTGACTAGTATGCCAATAACTTGGATCCTGCTACTGTAGTCTGTCTTTGGAAGTTGCTTCCACTGAACAGGCTCTTGTATAACAGGGTAAGGTCCATTGTGGACATGGAGTTCAGCTGCTGTCACCATCACTGCTGATGATGCCACGCATATGGGACCAGTCTGGAGGTGCTTGGCGTGGCCGCTCCTCTTCAGAGTCCAGGGTTCGGTGATAAAGCTCTCCCGGGGAGATTCTTTCCCCTGAAGGGTTCCAGGCATTTCGTCTTCGTGGCCGGCCTGGGAGGTGGGGAGAGAAAATTAGTTACCGCACCCCAGGCTCTTCCTTCCCTCAAGAGGAAATTGTTTACCTGTACTGCTGATGATGTTGGCAACATCCAAGGCAGCCACTTCAGCAGCCTCTTCCCGCTGCAGCTTCAGAGCGCGACACTTCTCCAAGGAAGGATTTCCTGGAGCAGAAGCAGCTTGTGAGGCCCTCCTCCCCAGTGCTCAGGCCCTCCTGCAGATCTCAGGCACATCCCTTCTCACCCTTCATGCCCAGTGCTTCCAGCTCAGCCCTGAGGACACTCAGGCGCTCCTTGTTGGATCTGCAGGAGCCCAGCAGCTTTTTGTAGTTTCGGTGGGCACCACAGGCTCGAATGTAACGCTTTAGTCTAGCCACAGCTGGGTGGTCCTCTCCACAGCGATGAGAGACGGCCTGATAAAGGAGTTTGCAGCTGAAGTCCCTTTTCCCGAGTGGATCCCACCCACCTGGTGTGTCCTCTCACCTTATGACCTGTGGGTTCTGGACTTGAATCTGATGAAGATGAGGAACTTCGGGCCTTGCCGTTCTTGGAGCTCTTGTTGGAAGAGCGGCTCTTCCTCTCCTCTTTGGTGTTTTGTCCTGCCTGGGAGTCACTCACTTCCCTCTCTGTAGCACTGTCACCATTACTGCTGCCTGACTTTGTAGTGCCTTGAACTGCTGCTTGCTCCTGTGTGCTGTTACTGTCATCCACGGTGCTTGTGCTCTGCCTCCTCCCACTCTCGGCCTGGGTCCTGACCTTCACTGTGTGCTCTTCTTCCTCCTCACTGCTGTCCCCACTGCTTACTGTGCCCCCTTCCTTCTCTGCCTCGCTGTCTCCCAAGCCCCCAGTTGCCCTCCCAGGCCTGCTTTTCTGCTTATAGCTCTTTCTCTCCCTGGTTGGTCTCCCTGCTCTGTTACTTCTCCATCTGGGCTCGCTATGCTCTTTCTTCTTAGCTGGGCTCTCTTCTCCGCTCTCTTCACTCTCCTCCAGGCGGTTAGCACCTGTGCTTCCCTCCACCTTTGCTCTCGGCCACACAGCCTCCTCCTCACTGCTCCCACTCTCTTCCCTAACCTGCTTCCTGGCTGCCTGGAGTGGTCCTTGCTTGTCCTTGGCCCCGGCTTGCTTTCTAAGGCCGCCCTTCTGTTCTTTTCTCCCGTCCTCCTCTTCCTCGGTTATCTCACCTGATCTGACAGAGCCCTCTGCTTCCTCCTTACTGCTCTCCTCCAGTCCCATCTCTGCACCCAGCTCTGTTTGGAGGTCTTCATCTGAGCTCTCAACTGCTTTCTTTAAGGTTCTTCCTAGACATGTCTTCTTGGTTGTCCTGTTCTTTGTTGAGGGTCCTGAATGGTCTGGACTGGATGGCGTAGAGCTGGATTCTGAAACATGGGGACTGGGCTGGGATGGATTCCCCCCTCCCCTTCCATCTAGATCCACTCTGGTTAAGAGTGAAGGACAGACAGCAAGAAGCACCACAGCTGTGGCCCAGCTGGTTCCTCACTCACTGCCACCGACCAGCCCCTTACTGCCTTGCATAAGTTAATACATGTACCTTGCCTTTTGAAGAAACCAACGATGCTGGCTGGAGTCGCAGACAGATAAACAGGGAAGAAGGCACCAACCTGACTCCGAATTGAAGCGGAACCTTTTCTTCTCTGGGCCACTGCAGGGAGCAGGAGACCTCTTCACTTTGATAAAGTCTGGTTTTCCTTCCCTGGTTCCAGCATCCGCCTGCGGGTGCAGCAGCATGAGGGCAAACCGAACCAACACTGTGCCCTGCCCCAACCCCTCAGCAGCAAACCCTGCCTCTGCTGGCCCAGGGTTAGACCCACACCTGCATTTTCAGCAGCTCCTCCTCCACCAGCCGCTTCAACGCCTGCTTCTCCTCAGGTTCAAGATGATCCCGACCCACGTGAATCAAAATTTTCTGTCGCACGGAGTGCGTAACCGAGCTACAGAGACATGTGCCAACACAGTGCCAGCCTGACCCCCCCCCCCTTTCACAATCCAGGCTCTAATACCCAGACTCTATGCATCTGAGGTCGGGGCAAGAGCGAAAGAAGCTGCGAGTGAATTTTTGCATCTCATCTCCCGGCGCCATTTTGCGTCATCGGGGATTGGCTGCTCCCGCCTTTTTTTCTTCCGGGCCCCTTTCCGTGTGACAGTAGTTTGCGCACGCGCAGTGCCGCGGCTTCGTGAGGCCAGGGACCGTTGAGCCTCCGATGTAGAGCACTGGGACGGAAAACTTTGGCAGACCTTGCTTTTTACTGAGCAGCTGGTGGGTCTTGAGCGAGGTTTCGACTCTTTGCAAACACTACGCGTTCAGTTTTTCGTTAGAAGCCGGTTCGGCGCCGGCGGTCTCTATAAGCTGCCCTGTGGTCGGGATTAACAAGTTAGGTCGCTTGCTTCGAAAGGCAGGAGAGGGTATTCTCGCCAACACACTGAATTTCTGGTTATATTGTTTTGGCTCCAAATTTTTATAAACAGTTTAGAATCAATAATTGCGCCCCACAGTGTCCAGCTCCTCTGTGACCTCAGCTCACCGCGAAGCCGCTGGAAGCTGCGTTCCTTTGAGGGCTTTCCCCAGGAGGGCGGGTGGTGTGATTACGCGCCCTGCTCGCGGAGGACGCTGGGAGTTGTAGTCCGTTCCATACGACGTTGCAAAGTCTCCGGAAGTGGAGGTGTGAGAGGCCGGGCGGACTTGGGTAGCGGGACTCTACTCCGGGGCGCTTCTCCCTGGCGGGTCATGAACGGACCAGCGGACGGCGAAGTGGACTACAAAAAGAAATACAGGAATCTGAAGCGGAAGCTCAAGTTCCTCATTTACGTGAGTGCCGGCGTGGGGCGGTTGTGGAGCGTGAGGCCTAACTCTGAGAGGACCTCAGTTTACCCGTGTGGTAAAGGGGGTGAGTAGGGAGAGATGTCTCCGGGTTCTGGGTCTTTTACGGATTGCTCTTGGCTCAGCACCCGCCCTGTCCGCCGCCACAGGAGCACGAGTGCTTCCAGGAGGAGCTCAGAAAGGCGCAAAGGAAATTGCTGAAGGTTTCCCGCGACAAGAGGTAAGGAAGGGATCTTGTGGGCACGAGGGCACTGTTACTCCCAGGGAACCCGTTCTTACTCCGTCCCGGAACAGGACCCCAAATGCACGCGGTCTTAGGAGGGTCCAGTGGGTCTTCTAGGAGGGACTAGGTAGGGCTCAAGACCACCAAAATGGGAATGCTCACCCTCCTTCCCACTTGCCTCAGTTTCCTTCTAGATCGACTTTTGCAGTATGAGAACGTGGATGAAGACTCCTCCGGTGAGCAAAGTCATGATCATTTTTAGGAAGATCTGAGATACTGGCACTTTCAACACGTGTTCCTGGGTCCATCCTCTTAGGGTCCGCAAGCTCATGCAGCCCCTCCAATGGTTCTTAAGCCTAGTTGCTGCCTTCTGTCGCCTTCTTCCTGTTTTGTCTTTTTTCACCCCACGGGGCAAGGTTTCTCTGTGTAGTCCTGGCCTGCTTGAAACATGCTTTGTAGACCAGGCTAGCCTCAGAAATCCGCCTGCCTCTGCCTCTGCCTCCCAAGAACACACCACGCCTCTGGATTCTCAAGTATTTCCTTATCCACTGTGTTGCAGGCACTGTGCTTGACACAGGCTGGCAAAATGAAGGAAGCCTCTGGCTGCTTGTCAGTTGTCCATAATAACTGAAAAAATAAACTAGAAAGCTAGAGTATTACCCGTGCCTGTAATTCATGCCAGAGGCAGAGGCATAGAGTTCGTTACTGAGGCCCAATCTTTAAGAACAAGGAGAATAGCCGGGCCTGGTGGCGCAGGCCTTTAATCCCAGCACTCGGGAGGCAGAGGCAGGCGGATTTCTGAGTTCGAGGCCAGCCTGGTCTACCAAGTGAGTTCCAGGACAGCCAGAGCTATACAGAGAAACCCTGTCTCGAAAAAAAAAAAAAAANAACAAGGAGAATATGGGCTGGTGAGATGGCTCAGTGGGTAAGAGCACCCGACTGCTCTTCCGAAGGTCCGGAGTTCAAATCCCAGCAATCACATGGTGGCTCACAACCATCCGTAACAAGATCTGATGCCCTCTTCTGGAGTGTCTGAAGACAGCTACAGTGTACTTACATATAATAAGTAAATAAATAAAATCTTAAAAAAAAAAAAAAAAAAAAAAAAAGAACAAGGAGAATAACAGCTCCTGGAAGCTGCCCTCTAACCTCAAAACACTCACCACTCGCTCTAGCATGCAGGAGTCTGCACAGACACACTGATGGGATTGACAAGAAAATCACTTGACAAACTAGGATTTTTGGTTTGGTTTTTTTTAGAATTATTTATTTTATGTATATAAGTACATTATAGCTGTCTTCAGACACGACAGAAGAGGGCATCCAGTCCCATTACAGATGGTTGTGAGTCACCATGTGGTTGCTGGGAATTGAACTCAGGACCTCTGGAAGAGCAAGTGGTCAGTGCTCTTTACCGCTGAGCCATTTCTGCAGCCCACAAACTAGGATTTTAAGTGCTGGGGAGAGCTTGATGAGGATTAAAGACGGCAGTAACTGCAGAATAACCCGAGGTAGGTTAAAGCTGGTAAGATGGCAGTAACTGCAGACTAACAGGCTGGCGGTTTTCTTTGCAAAGAGTCAGGAAGATACTTTGTTTTATAAAATGCTGTCCTTGGAACAAACTGCATAGCTCACGTGAAAGCAGCCATAACCAGCCTATTAGGAAACAAAGCTGTTCGGTTTTATTAGGGTTTTATTTGTGGACGTGAAGTTTTGAATTTTATGTAGGTTCATGATCTTTGTAACGTTTTGCTGTTGTTGTTTGGGGTATAGTCTTCATTTGTAGCTCTAGTTGGTCTTGAACTCATAATCCTCCTACCCAAGCCTCTCCCGTGCTAGAATTTCATGCTTGTGCCACACGCCCACCCACCTGCGTGTTTTACTTTTTAGGATACTTATTTTATGTGCATGGGTGTTTTGCCTGCCTGATGTGCACACACAGTCCCTGTGGAGGCCCGGGGAGGGCGCTGGACGGAGGTACGGACAGTTGTCAGCAGTGAAGCCAGTGCTCTTAGCTACTGAGCCCACACCTAGTTTCTTTTGAGATAGCTTGTTGAGGAGCACAGACACTTGTTGCTGAACCTGACTGCCTGAATTCCATCCCCAGGACTTACACTGTAGGAGACAACAGTTCCCTTTAGTTGTACTCTGACCTCCGTATGAGTGTGCCCATATACACACAAATACGCTAATGCAACTTTTTTTTTCTTTTAATTTAAATATAAGTTTCAACCTAGCTAAATGAAACTATGTTTCAAAGAAAAGGGGGTGGGTTGTGAAGCAAAGTTTGGTGGAACAGGCCTTTAATCCCAGCCCTTTTTTTTTTTTTTTAAGTTTTTTCGAGACAGGGTTTCTCTGTGTAGCCCTGGCTGTCCTGGAACTCACTTTGTAGACCAGGCTGGCCTCGAACTCAGAAATCCGCCTGCCTCTGCCTCCTGAGTGCTGGGATTAAAGGCGTGCGCCACCACTGCCCGGCTGTTGTTTTGTTTTACAATTAACTTTAAATTGTAGGCAAAGAGCTAAAGAGATGTCTTTGCAGTTAAAATCACCTACTGCTCTTGGAAAGGACCTGGGTTCAGTTACCAGTACCTCCATGCAGCTCACAAGCATGTCACTGTTCCAAGGGGTTGAATGCCTTCTTCTGACTCCCTCAGGCTTGTGCATGAACATTCCACACATACATGTACTCACACACACACATAAACATGGAGAGAGAATATCAGGAAGATCTCTCTGAGTTCAAGGCCACCTGGGGTTGCACATACATTGAGAGTGTTTTGGATGTAAGTAAAGGATCCAAATGGAAGATGACGTATGACATCATGTGTGCTGACTGCCGAGCAAATGGCGAGCCTCCTAGGAAGGACACTGAGCTAGCAATTAACCGAAGCACCAGAGGCCCTGGATCATGTCCTTAGATCTTGTTAAGGAAGACGCTAAAGCATGTGGTCAGATATAGTAAATTGGGTGGAACAGTAAGTGGCAAACGGCTGAGTAGGTGGTTTTAACACGTTGGTGGCCTTTGGGATGTGGAGCAGAGGAGGCTTTAATGGTTTGGTTTGGTTTCTGTTTTTGTTTTTTTGGTTTTTGGAGACAGGGTTTCTCTGTGCAGCCCTGGCTGTCCTGGAACTCACTCTGTAGATCATGCTGGCCTGGAACTCAGAAATCCGCCTGCCTCTGCCTCCCAAGTGCTGGGATTAAAGGTGTGCACCACCACCACCGCCCGGCGCTTTAGTGGTTTTGAGGGGTCTCTAGATAAGGAAAATGGAACAAAAGCTGAGGGTTACTTAGAGGCACATGAAAGAATGGTCTGTGATGGTCAAAGAATCTCAGACCTGAGTTCAGATTCTGTACACACCTTCTGAGCTCAGTGAGCTCATTCGGGAAGCACAGGGGATCTGCTTAAACACCAGGAGAGTGTAAAGGAGCCTGGCATGTCCCATGTGGTGACAAGAGTGCCGGTGTGAGAAGTAGATATGAGAGCTGAGGACCCCCCCCCCCAGAAGCACATGTTCGAATGCTTGCCAGCGGGGAAGTTACCTTCCCTAGCTCTCTCTGTGTTGTTGAGGTTGCAGACCTCCGAGGTGGATTGGGAAACTCTACAACCCCCTGACCAGCCCTCCCCACAGATTCAGATGCCACTGCGTCTTCAGATAACAGTGAGACAGAGGGGACACCCAAGTTGTCTGACACACCAGCCCCTAAGAGGTAAGCAGGAGCCAGAATCTTCCAGGGCAGGGATGGGGATCTGGGCTTTCCAGCTGCCTCTAACTCTCCTCCCTATCCTTCTCCAGGAAGAGAAGCCCCCCGATGGGAGGTGTCCCATCCCCTTCCAGCCTCTCCTTGCCTCCTTCGACAGGATTTCCCCTGCAGACTTCTGGGGCCCCCTCCCCATACCTGAGCTCGGTGAGTTGGGACCAAGGCTACTGTGCCTGGGAATGCTGTGGGTGTCATTTGGGCAAGGGTGAGTCCTACCAGCACAGAATGTGTCCACATGTGGCCAGCAAGTAACCTGTGGTGGGTGTGAGTCAGGGCTGCCTACTCTTGGCTGTGTAGGACTAGGGGCAGACCCAGGACACAGTCCTGCTGCTGTCCCTTCCTTCTGTTCTCAGGAGCCTGGGAGCCACACTCATCAGCATGTCTTTTGTTTTCCATCCTCCTGTGTACATTCCCCCCCTTCACCTACTCCATTTCCCATCTCCATCTCCCTGCTCCCACCTGCAGCTGGCTTCTCCCCCTTACCCCCCATTCCCTTCTGACTACCTGGCCCTGCAGCTGCCTGAGCCCAGCCCCCTGAGGCCCAAGCTGGAGAAACGGCCCCGCCTACCCCGGAAACTCAAGGTACCCTGATGTGGGACTATAGGGAGGGGCCACAAAGGCAGGACGTAGATCTAAAGGAGGCTTAACACTAGGGGGCATGTATAGGAACTGACTGGTTTTGCTTGAGAAAAGGTCTCTTGTAGCATTAGTAAGGAGGATAACTTGAACTCCTGGTGCTTCTGTCCCCACTTTCAGGTGCTAGGATTACAGGTGTGTGCCACCACACCTGGTTTATGCAGTGCTGAGAGTGGAGCCCAGGGCTTAGTGCATGCTAGGCATACCAACTGGACTACACCCCAGCCCAGTGTTCAGGAATTTTGAAAGGTTAATTTGAATTGCTTAGTCTCAGCCCAAGGCTGAGCACTGAAGGGCAGAGCAGAGGACTGTACTGGCAGTGGTACAGTTAGTCTCAGAGGACTCCCAAGTTAGGAGGATGCTTGAGATCCTGCTTCAGCCTGGCTGTGTGGCCAGGGCCTGCAGCATGGCTAGAGGGAAGCGTCTCTGTCCAAGCTTGAGTGTTGCATGTAGCCCTGGGGCTGTCAGGCTTGTGGTGTTTAGAGTCTAGTCAGGCTCCCACGGTTCCCAACAGTGACTCAAAGTGATCAAACCAGGTAAAACCAGCAAGTGTTCCTGGAGCACCTCCTGTGTCGAAGATCCTATCTGGAGTGATGCAGCTGTAATAACAGACACTGAAACAAACCCCTGGACAGAGCTCCTGTTCTGGCAAAATTGGCACAAGATCAGTAAGATAGATTGGCCCTAGTAGGAAAAGGAACCGAATGGATGGGACTTAGAGGAGAATAATCTAGGGTGCCATTGAGAGCATACAGGAAATAGGCCACGAGGAGTCTGGGAAAGGCTCATTAAAAGATGAGGAAGCGCCGGGCATGTTGGCACACGCCTTTAATCCCAGCACTCGGGAGGCTGAGGCAGGTGGATTTCTGAGTTCGAGGCCAGCCTGGTCTACAAAGTGAGTTCCAGGACAGCCAGGGCTATACAGAGAGACCCTGACTCAAAAAAAAAATAAAATAAAAAAATAAAAGATGAGGAAGCTAGGTGTGTGATAGCTCATGTCCTTAATCCCAGCACTATGGAGACAGAGGTAGGTGAATTCTTATGAGTTCAAGGCAACAAACAAGCAAAAAAAAACAAAAAAACAAAACAAAACAAATGGGGAGGAAGCTGGGCCAGTGATGAGAGCAGATAAGTGCCAAGGGTGGAAGCACGTGGGGCTTGAGGTGCTAGAGAGACTAGGTTGCGTGGGAGTGGAGCGAGAGCCGCTTGGGCAGGGAGCAGGGCAAGGTCTAGTTCAGCTTGCATTTTTAGACACATGGACAGCACGGTTCTGTGGAGACAGGCCTGGGTACAGTCAGATGGTGAGAAGGCAGTGAGTGCAAGAACCCTGCAAAGTGTACCATGGATCCATGTCAGAGAAGGTCTGTGGGGTTCTGGAGAGCCCAGTTTGTGAAGAGGAGAAGGGATCCCAGGATTCCAGGCTCTTCCCTGAGATGAGGAGGATGGGAGTAGCTGATTCTAGAAGGGAGTCCTGTGGAGAGGACATCTGGAAATGCTCGCAAGACAGTACCTGTGTGAGCTGGGCCTCTGTAGGGTGGTATGAATGGAGAATGGGAAAGGCAGGGCTCTGGAGTGAGAGAAGCAAGCCTAAGATAATGAGACATGGTAATGCCCACCAGCTGGGAGGCAGAGCTGAGTAGGGACCAGGCTGATGAGCTCTGACAGCACAAGCCGAATCAGAGAGTGTATTTATAGTGACTGAGAGTGTGAGCGCCGCCTGGCATGGTGCTGTACACCTTAAGTCCAACACGTGGAAGGCAGAGGCAGGTGACTCTATGAGTCTGATGCTATCCTGATCTATGTAGCAAGTTCTAGGCCAGCCGGGGCTGTATCTCTGTCTGAGAAAGAAGGAATAGGGAGGGGAGAGAGAAAAATAAAGGGTGAATGGATGAATTCTGGGGATTAGAAAAAGGGCTCAGTGCTTAAGGTGGTTTGCTGCTCTTCCGAGGGGCCCACGCTGAACAGCAGCTCACAACTACCTGTACTCTAGTTCCCAAGGATTAAGTATGAATTCTTAGGACTAGGCATGTGTTTCAATAGTAGTTCTTGCCTGGCATTTTCAAAGCCCATAGTTTGACCTGGGGAAACAGTTGGGATAGTGATGCATACTGGCCTTTGCTGAAAGCATTCAGGGCAGCGGGAGAAAACAAGGCATGGCAACCTAGGGCAGGTAAGAGCCTAGGCATGTTTGGATGCGGTGACTGGGTTGGCAGGGAAGAGCCAGAGTCAACTGTGCTTCCGGGCATGGGGAACCATGGAGGGGCTAATGGAGCACAGGGTCAGTAAGATTAAGATAGTCCCAGAATGAGGGGGTTGGGGAACGCACAGTATGGCTGAAGGACACTGAAAAGTAAGGGAGGCCTAGATGCTCACACTAAAGAGCCGAGGCCCAGAGGCTTCTAGGAGGGCAATAGAGGAGGTGGCAAGTGTGCTGGAGCTTTGGCCTCAGCTGGATTTGAATCCAGCACTTTCACATACTCACCATGTGACCTTGGGCGTGTCACTGAACTCTGTTTCAGTCATGGAGAGGCTAAAATGAGTGAAGGGCAAGAACATAGCCTAGCCATTGCCTGTGCCTTGGCAGCCCCATAGAGCCTCATTGGCTGCTCTTGGTCTTGCTGAGGAAGTCCTGGGGAGCAAGGTGGTGATGTCAAGGGGATCCTGTAGAGGCCTGGTCCCCCTGGAGTTGTCCTCTTTAGTCATGTGTATGCATCCAATTCTCTGTGCATTTGGGTTGTCTTGGTTACTTTTCCATCGCTGTGACACTTATTTGGGACTTGTGGTTTTAGAGGACTCGAACCCATGAGTCTGGGGCAGGCAGAGGGGAGAGAAAGAGCACCTGAGCTAGCTGAGAAGACTGAGAGCTTTCAGGAAGTCCAACCTCACCTCTAGCGACAGACACACCTCCTCCAACAAGGCCAGCTACTTAACACCATACAGTGTCACCAGCTAGGGACCAAATATTCAAACATAAGAGCCTATGGGGGAGGCATTCTCATTCAGACCACCACAGGGGTCCTGGTTCTTTCCAGAGTTGGCCCTCCTGTCTGTCATCCATGTTTTCTGAGACTTCGCCTTCTCTAGCTCCCCCACATCACTTCACAAGCAGAGGTAAGGGAGGGGGTCCTTGAAAAGCAAAGAGCAGCCCACAGACCAGGCAGAGATGGCAATGTCAGGAGGTCACTGTAGAGACCACACATAGGTGCTGCCTGCTGCCCCGGCCGCATGGCCACCTTGGGTGCTGTGCAGTGAGGGCCAGCACCCTATTCCTTTAACTTCTGTTTCTACACCAGTTCTTTCCTCTGACATATGACCCCACCTCTCTTCTAGGATTGTCTATAAAGTAGAGATTGTTGGTAGACATCGCCTAGGCCATATTAGGTGTTCAGTTTGTGCCCATGGCACATGAGCTGTCACAAGCATCCAGAGAGTTCTCTCCAGGGAGGATGTGTGAGGACCTGGCAGGGTGGGGCAAGCAGAGTCCTTTCAACCTTAGAGGACAAGGCGTGACTTTGACAGATGGAATGGAGCCAGCCTGTTAGGCACACTTCACTGCCCATCCTGAGGGCAGCCAAGGCCAAGGCCCTCAGGCAGAGGAGTGACATGCTCAGGTTTGTGTTCTAGAGTGATCACTCTGGCCGCAGTGTGGAGGAGGAGCTGGAGCTGGGAGAGGCTGAAGGCAGGGAGTCCAGTTAGGAGGCTGGGACCTAGACCAGGTGAGCTGAGAGAAGGTCCTGGCCCAGGCTGGTGGCTGCTGGGGTCCCAAGGAGGGGCTCATCCTCAATGTCATAGAAACTGGGGAGCAAAGCTACTGCTTAGGCTTCTGGCTTAGGTAGCCTGTGATGCCTACTATAACCCAATGAATCCCACAGGAGGAGGAGGGAGAGCCGACCTGTGGTGGCAGGTGGTGCCCAGAGGCAGGAGGAAGGCACTGGTCCTGAATCTGGCTGTAACTGCTAGCACAGAGCAACCAGAGTGCCTTGCTAGAAAAGGAAGAGCCCAGCTTTTCTGTCAGGCTCCCTGTCAGACTCCCCTCACCCCATCCCCATCATGCCTCCATCACTGCCCCTCACCCCAGGAACTTCATGGCGTGAGACTGAGGGGCTGCAGTGGGCCCCCACACACACCTTAAACTGCTTTTCAGTGGGTACTGTGCATCTTCCTCGTGCCAATGCGTCTGACTAGACCTCTTTATGTTTCTCCCCCTGCTACAGATGGCGGTGGGACCCCCTGACTGCCCCGTGGGTGGGCCACTGGCTTTCCCAGCCAGGGGTTCTGGTGCCAGTGTTGGGGCAGCCCTGACCCCCCTGCCTCCTCCCAAGATGCCTCCACATACAATCCTGAGCACCGTCCCTCAGCAGATGTTCAGCGATGCAGGCAGCGGGGATGACGCCCTGGACGGAGATGACGACCTGGTGATCGACATTCCAGAGTAGCCATCCAGCACCAGACACCTCACTGCACTCCTCCCGTGCCAGCACACTCGAGCCCACTTCCTCAAGAGATGTTTATTGATGCCCAGTTGCCATGCTTTGGCCACTGACACAATCAGAAAAGGCGTAAACATGCACATTGTCCCCGAGGAAGGTGGCAGGGTCCTGCCCTTACATCCCAGCCCCATCCAGGGAACAGTTATTTAAACGAGTGGCCAAAAGGGTCTGCTACATCTTAGGGAGGTAGAGACCTACGGTGGCCGCCCCTTTAGAAGGGCGGCTGCGCAGGGCTGGGACGATTTAATGAAGGCTCTGTATTAAAGAGGTGGCTCTTTCTTTCCTTGTCCTTTCCTCTATTTGGAAATGTCCTCCTAATCTTCCCTGATCCGACCCCCTCCCCTCCCTGTGGGGCAGGGGACCAGGCAGCCTAGAAGGCCAAGACAGGAGCTGCAGGATGGGGTGGGCACTGGCAGGAGACTCCCACATGGCCCGCCCTGTGCACGGGGAGTTGCATATTGGCAGGTAACAGCAAGGCAGGCAGGAGGAAGTTTGCATATGTGAATATAGCTCTCCACAGTCCCCCACAAGAAGACAGACCCGTCACAGAGACTCACAAAAATAAGACAGGTAGTGTTGGGCAGGGGCATCCCACCCCATGTAAACGTGCAACACACTCGTGCGAAGGTTGGGTACTGGACCCGGCCCCAGAGGGCCTGTGATGGATAGCTGCTGTTCACTCAAGCCGAAGGGTAAGCCCCTGCTGCGGGGGGCAGCTCACTGGTCAGGGTATGCCAGCGCTCCAGGGCTGTGTCCGGCTGATGTAGACAGTCATTCCAGTGTTTCTGGGCCTCTCCCCGGGCTCCGGGCCCCAGAGACACACCACCTGAAGAACAGGCAAGGCGGGCCAACCTGTCAGTGCCCACTCTCCTCCACTTCCCTCAGGGCACCTGGCAGGCTCCTCCACTCACCTATGAAGTCATTGGATTTGCCAATGTCGTAGTCCCAGACTGTGACTTCCAGGGTCTTAGTGGCCAGAGTGGAAAGTTCCATCTCATAGAAGAATTCCTGAGAACAAAGGCAGGCGGTGCTTTCTGTGAGACTCTAACCACATCGCTGTCCCCAGCCCAACTTTATTTCTGCTCCCTGACATTCTTACCTCATTAAATTCCGGATTTAGCGTCTTCTTCTTTACACATGTTTTGTGCTTGGATTTCTTATCCACATCTGGTCTCAAGTACCTAGGGGGAAGAGAGGAACGTGAAGTTAGAGACAGGCTAGGCCCCAGAGCAGTCAGGCTGGGGTCAGGCTTGGGCAAGGGCTCACGTCTTCACATAAGGGTCAGAGTAGCCGTTAACATCCATTGCAGCCAGGTGAGCACAGCGAACGATGCCCACCAGCAGCCCGTGCCTCTGAGAGATGTAGCTGAGGCTCAGCAGGATGCGCCCGCGCTCTTCTAGCAGCCCAGGACCCTGCTCTGCCTGCTCTAGCTGCCAGAGAAGGAGGCAGAGGTGAGTCTACAGGCTCTCCCCACCTCCCACCCAGACAGGGTTCTCAGCATCATGCGCCTCACCTCCTTCAGGTAACAGGATATGCCCCTCAGCGCCGCAGACATTGAAGAGGGCGAAGGAAGCTGAGAGGGGAAAGAAAATGTTCTGGCAAGCTGAACTTTCAGGATCCCCTCCCCCATACCTGTTAGCCCCACACGGACCGGGACCTGGCGCTCAAGGCAGATGTTAAAGTGCTTCTTCTGTGAAGGCTTGAGGCGACGGAGGGGCACTCGGATCTCCCCAATAAATTCATTGTGGCTCAGCTTGTCCTCATCACAGACAGAGATCCTGGCGGGGAACTGCAGGGTCAGGGCCCCTGGGTAACTGAGCCCCACTCCGGAGGGAGAAAAAGGTCCTCAGACCAGTCCCAGCTCTGCCCTAAGTTCACCTCATCTGTAAAATGGGTGGGAGCTTGAGAAGGGCAATTGGATCTGCCCAAGGCTGTCCAGTATCTTATCAAGAATCACCCAGCTGAACAGGATGTCCTCACAGCTTCTAGAACTGCTCCATTCCCCACCCGGGGACAAGTGCCAGCTGAACACTACATGTGTGTCTGGGTGGGTACAGCCAGACACAGTGGTAGTAACCAGCCAATGACTCCCGATTGACTTGGGTGCCCTGTTTTTTCACCATTTGAGCAAGGCCCAGGTGCAGCAGTGTGGTATTGAGACAGGAGTGGTTACGGGTATGAAGGTGTGTTGAAATTCCAGCCCTGCTCATTACCTGTGTGACCTTGGGCAAGTCACCCAGTGCCCTAACACTGTCATGAGGATTAAAGCAAAGAAATGCTCCCTAGGAGCTGGGTATGGTGGCACTGTGATCCTAAGCATTAAGTTCAAGACTAGCCCGAGCTGCCTGTGACCTGGAGGGTCCGTTGTCTACTGTGAGGCCAACTTCGCTGCTGCTACCTTTGTGTCTCCCATGATAAGAAGCTCTCTGTCACCCAAGAGTAAAGGAAGAAGTTTCTCCTGACCTGGACTCAGCTGCCACACGCCCCTCTAGGGGTGCTTCTCACACCTAGGGTGATGGCAAGTTCTCTGACCGGGAAGACTTCCCTCCTCAGATTATAGGTAGCTATGGCATAGGGCAGGCAGCCCCGGGGTGTGTAGATCTGACTGAAGCCAAAGGCTCTGGAAGGGGGTCTTGGAAAGCAGAGAAATCTTTCCAGAAGAAGCGTGTTTGGGGCTGAGCCTCAGATTTCAAAGACTGAGGTTGGCAGGGGAAACCAAGAACATGTAGGCACAGCTGAAGGCCTTCAGACGCCAAACCTAGGCCTCAGCTAGAAGACCTGCAAGAACATTTGAACCTGCTGCTGAGGGGCTGGGGAGCCACTGGTTATGGTGGGGTGTCAACAAGACGGGCTTGATGGGACATAAAGAGATGGACCAAACAAACATTACAATGACAGCTTTCCCAAAGGTGCTGCCTCAAGGAAAAGCCCTCACCTGAGCACCTTATGGGTGATGTCATCATCTGTGATTCCACTGTACGTCAGCTCCTCATTCCACACAGGGTTCAGTGTGTTCCTCTGTGTCTTGGTTTTTAGCTTATTGGCCTGGGGCATGGAGACAAAGGGTTCTGATGCATGGGCCCTGTCGGCCTCAAAGGCTTAAGTTGGGGGTGGGAAGGGACCCATAAACCAAGCTAGTCCTGAAGGAAACATACCTTGCAGGCTCCTGGCAGGAGGTGTAGCTTTACGTAGGGGTCAGCCAGGCCATTGAAATCCATGGGCTTGAGGCCCTGGAGGAAGGGAGGCAAAGGGGACTTTAGACTCCCAAGTCTTTCTCCTGCCTCCTGCAGGACTAGATCCCCCACAGAGTACAGTTCCAGAGATGCAGAAGGAGCAGGAAGGAGTACGCTCTGATTGGGGGGAAGATGGAACCTCTCCCCCAGGGTGACAGCCGAAGAAGGAGGGATACACACCTTGGCCCTGAGGATTCTACAGTGCAGCATGCAGGAAGCCTGATCATAAAGAAGGTCAAATTCCAGTGTGCCCAGAGCGGCTGCAGAAAAAGGCGAGGAGAGAGAGAGAGAAGATAGCATGAGTCTCTGGTCCAGGTCAAGGTGTGAGACCTGGTGGCTAAAAGGATGTGTCCACATCTCTGCTGGCCTGCCAGTGTTTGTGCAGGAGGCTGAGCAGCCATGTGCATGCCTGCGTCTAGGTCCCTGGCTCGGCCGCAACTGTCTGTGTGGGTGGTGGAGTGTCTCAGCAGAAATATTGAATATTGAGCCTTGCTGAAGCTGTAATCTGCACCCAGACTGCAGCTGTGGTGGCGGGACTGCCCTCCCTCCTCCCCATCCTCCACGCACACACATTCAGGAGGCTGCTCCCTCCCACAAGCTCGCTGAGCCCCCAGACTCACTGGTATCATCTGAGTCGTAGCTGTCTACCTCAGCTCCATCGTCGGGTGTAGTGGCCCCAAGGAGAGCCGCAGGGGGGGCCAGAGCCAGAGGGGCCAGATGAGCTGGGGCTTCCCCGCAGCCCGTGCCGCCGCCACCCTCTGGTCCTGGCCCCCTGCGAGGGAAGTAGTCGGAGATCTGGCGGATGGGCCTGATGGGTCCAGGGCACACGTTGATGGCCATGTGCTCCTGGATGTTGATGGTCATGCGATCGCCCCTGCGGCCCCTCATGCAGCACCTCTGGCTGGGAGACGGGTGTAGAGCTGGAGTGGCCGGCTGGGGTCTGTAGGAGTCTCACTGCCCTCCCTTCCTAGGTGTCGAGGGAGAGGATAATCTGCGCTAGCTGGTGGGCAGGCAGGAGGCCTGGCTTCACAAGGGGCTGGCTGGGTTGCCAGATCAGTCCTGGCAGACAGGTCGTGACTCCCCCTTAACCCTGCCCACTACCTGCACATTGTCCCTCTGTCACCTTTACAGGGTTTTCCTCTCATCCTGGGCTCTCCCTTTGTCCCCATCCCAAGTCCTCCGGGGACCCCACAGCTTCCCTCCTTTGCTGCTCTGAAGCTCTGGCCGTCTTCTGCATCAGGCGCGGGGCTTTTCAGGGTGTCACCCACCCCTCTAGGCTTCTCTTCACTCAGCCCAAGCTTCTGCCTGCCTGCCTATCCCTAACCCGGGTCATCGATCCTCCCAAGGTAGGGAGGGACCCCCTGCCTCGTTTTCTCCGCCTCTCACCCTCACCCTCACCCGCGCTCCCCTGGCCGGTCCAGCCCCCGCACCTGTCCCTGAGCCTCCAACAGGTGCCCGGCACGGGCGGCCCGTGGGCGCAGGCTGGGCGGCGGCGGCGACTGCGGCGCGGCGGGCGAGGACCGAGCGAGAAGCGACGCGGGGCGGGAGTGGCGGGAGCTGCTGCGGGCGGCCGGGAGGGGCGCGGGGCGCAGAGGGCCAGACACGGGCCCCAGAACGCACGCAAGTGCACACTCGACACGTGTGCTCGCGCTCACGCCCGCCCGTGCGCCTCGGGCCAGCTCACACGCGTGCACACTCACCCGAGAACTTGGCGTGCACCTCCGCGAGAGGCGCCCGGTGTTCCCCAGCTCCTCCCGGGAGACCCAGGCCCCCGCCCCGCTGCGCAGCCCTGGCGCCTCCCGCTGCCCCGCCTCTCGCCTTCGCTGGCTCCCAGGGCTCCAGGGCCCGACCACCCGGCCTGGTTGCCATAGCGACGCTGGTTTCCACTCACACCCCCATCCCAGAAAGCACCAGAGGGGAAAGGAAAGGGCAGCTGTCCTACGCCTGGGTGTCCGTGGGTGTGGTTTAGAGATCCGCAGTGACCTAGGGGCCTGAGAGGAGAGACCTGCTCCTGCCGCTCTGGGGAACCACATTCGGAAGAAGACTGGCTTTCCCATCCCTCCTTCCATCTTGTGATTCAACCCAGCCCTCAGGACCTAGGTCTCTTTATCAGACCCACATCTCCCACCACCCTCTGTCATCTCCAGTTCTGTCCCTTGAACCTGCAGTTACCACGAGCTGCCTCCTGCCTCTCCCAACTAGCCTTCTGTCTTTTTTTTTTTTAATGTCTTAATGGGCATTAGCCAGATGGGCAGCTTGGGTTGGCCTTGAACTCCTGAATCTCCTACCTCACTGGGATTACTGACCGAACCTGTGCTAACAGGAGACTTCAACCCTAACCTTTGATTTTTCTTGCATCCTGAACTTACCTCCTGGAAAGACCAAATCCTCAGGCCCTTCAAGCCAAGAATCCCCTGGCCACAGCTGGCAGGTAACACTTAGCCTTCGGTTTCAGAGCGTGCCTCCACATCTAGGATCCTGAGAACTGCCTTCTGGGTCATTACAAGTCACCTGATCCTAGCAGTCTTCTGGAGTACACACACACACACACACACACACACACACACACACTCATATCCCTTTATATTCCTCTAGCCATAACCCTTAGACTCAGCTCTGATGACAGTTTAATCTGCCTGTTTACAGCCAGGGAGTTGTGGCAGAGAACAGGAGCTGATTCATCTCAGACTGGGCCTGACACTAAGTCAGCCTCACTAAATATTGGGACTCAACAGAGAGATTCTTCTGCCCAACATGTGACTATGCTTAATACTGACTAACTGTACACTTGAACATTGTCCAGGCCTGCGGCCCCTGGTACAGTGTATGATCCCTAACACCAAATAAAAAAGATAACATGGTAGTCGTTACATGTAAATTTTACATGTTTGTATTTTAAAACTTTTTTAAAAGAATAACATAAAGTCACATTAAATAACACAATACCAGTCACCTATGAAATGGTTGCCCATTCAAGTCTCAGCACTCTTTTTTTTTTTTTTTTAAGATTTTATTTATTTATTATATGTAAGTGCACTGTAGCTGTCTTCAGACACTCCAGAAGAGGGAGTCATATCTTGTTAAGGATGGTTGTGAGCCACCATGTGGTTGCTGGGATTTGAACTCTGCACCTTTGGAAGAGCAGTCGGGTGCTCTTATCCGCTGAGCCATCTCGCCAGCCCAAGTCTCAGCACTCTTAACATACTAATTAAATAAGTTAATGGCACTTCTCTTGCAACTGGTCTGACACTGGATCACAAATACACACGGTCTTTGAAACGCCAGCTCTCTAACCTTATCCTAGCGATACACCCAGCAATATACACAATAATAGTTCAAGATTCGTACCTACAACTTTTTTTGGGATAGGGTATCTCAGTATAGTCCTGGTTGTTCTGGAACTCACCCTGCTTTTAGACCAGGCTGACCTCGAACTCAGATCCACCTGTCTCTGCCTCCAGAGTCCTGGTATTAAAGCCATGCACCACCACCATCTGACTCACCTACAACTGCTAAAAAGAAATCAAATGAAATGCGCATGCATGAGAGGCTGGTTAAATCAGCCATGACATAATTTCCCACATCAAAATAGTATACAGCCATGAAAAATGAGGCTTCTGAGATACACACACACACACACACACACACACACACACACGCACGCACACACACACACACACACAGAGTTGTCTTCATAATCTCTCTTTCGCTTAAACCAAGATGCAGAGTGCATAGCCGCCCATGGGAATGCTGCTGTTTGAATGAGGGGAAGACCTTACACATGTTTAATTGTTCATGTATTATTTCCAGAAGACTTCACAAGAAAATGGTAACTATGGTGACCGCTAAAGAATGAGGTTGCTGTGGATCGGGGAAGGGCAAGCATCGGAAAGATTTGGCCTCCAACATACAACTTTCTGTATGGTTTTTCCTTTGAGACAGGGTCTCACTATGTAGCCCTGGCTGGCCTGGAACTCACTGTGTAGACCAGGCTGCTCTCAGAGATCTGTGTGCCTCTGACCGTAGGTACTGGGAATAAAGGTGTGAGCCATCCGCGTCCGCATGCCTCTGAATGTGTCTGTCACCCCTTCCAAAGAGCACACTCAAATCAAACATTTGAGGGTGTGAGGTGATTCAGATGGTAATGGCACTTGCCACACGAACCTGAGCTTGCTTCTACTCTACGACATAACATGGTAGAAGGAAGGAGCGAATTCCTACAAGTTGTCTTCTGGCTCCTACATGTGGGACATGGGACTCACTTACCCAAATCAATAAATATTGAAAAGGATTACATTTGTCTTTGTGTGTAAGACCAGACTCAGCCTTGTGCAAACGAAGCATGCATCCTTCATAGCTCTCTAGGTTAATGAAGGAAGAAGCCAGGCCTGCTGACCCATGCCTGCTATCCTAGTACCTGGGAGGCATAGGCAGAAAGTTTGCCCATGAGTTCCAGGCCACGGTCTATGTAGTACGTCCCAGACCAGCTAGCACTACAGAGCAAAGGTGCAGTTGGCCTGGGCACAGGGGCCAAAGGAAAGAGGCTGTGTGATCAGTGAATCCTCCACTGCTGTCTTCTCATTATGGACATCTTGGACTCATCCCAGCATGCCTTGCAAAGCCTCCCCCAAAGGCAGGAGTTCAAGGACATGGCAGACAGTGATGAGCCTTACCAGTTCACAGTGGGAAAAGCTCTGACCCATTACCCCATCATTTGTTGAAGCCCTTCTATGTGACAAGATCCAGCCTCACAATCTTGTAGGTAGATAGACAGACACACAGATGATTCATCCCAACAATCAAGATGGGTAAAGGATGGCCCAGAGCCGGGCACCTCAGGGCTCCCTTCCTACAGGAAATGTATCAACTGGCATTTCCAAAATGAGGCATTAGCTGGATCCAGAGTGTAGCAGGGGATGCTTGGGCAAGGTGTGGGAGCATGTGGGAGACTATGGAGACCTTGAGTAAACCTTATAAGTGGGTCCCAGCACTCAGGAAGTGAAGGCAGGATTCCAAGCTTGAAGAAAACCTGGGCTACTTAACACAACCCTCTCTCAGAAAAAAATTAGTCACTTGCTAAGAACCCAGAATATAGAATGGTCAGAAACCGGTGTGGCTTACAGCTTGGAGGAAAGAAAATGGGAGAAGATGACCAGGCAGATGGGCTGGCCTGGCCTGGCCTGGCTCTCATACAGGACCCTTTCCTGTAGTACATTGGCTTTGATTGGTTCTTGCTGATGATTGAGGCTGGGACTTGGGAGGTAGGAATCCACATGGTGTAAGCAGACCGAAGTCTGTGGTAATCAGTAGATCAGTTGAAAAACCTTGGCTTGAACAGAAGGAAACCTGAGAGTGAGGGAGAAGGGGAGAGAGAGGGAGAGGGAGAGAGGGGATCAAACGTAAGATCTCTGCCTTGCCTGCCCTTTGCTCTCCTCTTTCCTCTCCTTCCCCTCTTCTTTGGGACAGGATCTGGATATACATTCCAGGCAGATCTGGATTCGTGATTCTCAGCCTCTCACGTCTGGATGATAGTTGTGTACCATCACATCTAGACAGACGTGAGCTTTCTGCTGGAAATCACACCAGCAGATGTTCACTCAGGGCTTGTCAGGTAAGAAGAAAGACCGAAGACAATCCTCAGGTAAACACCGAGAAAGACCGCAGAAGCAAGCGTTTGCTGAAGAGAGAGGCACGGGCTTGGAGTAAGAGAACCGAGACCTTCCTGTAGGATTACTGTTTTTGGATTTGGAGATATCAAGCAGGAAGTCAGGCATGGGAGTCTGGAGCTCTGAGGAGAGGTCTGGGCTAGAAATATACGTTTGTGAGTCACCAGCATATAGATGGTATTTAAAGCCAGGAGAATAGATGAGATCACCTAGGGAGAGAGAATATATATCAAAGGAGGAGGCCAAGATGAGACCTGAAAATCAGTGAGGGGGAGTCCGTGTTGCTGTGAGGGATGGGGCACCCTGCAGAGAGAACAGATAGAGAAGGAAGTAACCCCCACTGCTGGACTTCAGCCAAGGGGCGCTAGTAAGCCCCCTCAGAAAGGGGTGAGATTGCAGGCAGCAAGTGCAGGCACCAACAGTTGTCTGTCTCTTCTAAACCAATATGCATCTGTGAGCTTTTTCTCAAGGTTTCAGAAGGCAGAAACTATGTATGTATGCATGTATGTATGTATGTATGTATGTATGTATCTATCTATCTATCTATCTATCCATCTTTCCTTCCTTTTCCTTCTCTCCCTTCCTTCTTTCTCTCCTTTGCGTTCATTTGTGTATGCCATGGCATGTATGTGGAAATCAAAAGACAACAGGTGTATCCTCACCTTCTGCCTTGAGACAAGTTCTCTCATCTCCAACTATGAGTGCTAGGTTTACACATGGGCAGCTTTGGGTGGGTTTTGGAGACTTTTGTTTATTTTTTTGAGATGGGGGTATCACTATGTAGCTCTGGCTGTCCTGGAACTCAAGAGATTTTCCTGCCTCTGCTGGGACCCCATGGTGTGCGTCACCTTGCCCAGTGGTTCTGAGTATATAAACTCAGATCCTCACATTTCTGCTGCAAATACTCTGCCTCCCACTAGCCATACCCACATCCCCCAAAATATATTCTAAACCTTAAATAGAGTCCAGGGCAGACAGAGGGAAAGGAGGTCCAGAGGTCAACTTGAGGAAAAAGGGTCTCATCTGCCTTATTCTGGTTGGCTGGTAGAATAGGGGTGGGCTTTGTTATTTTTCTGTGTATATGTATGTGGGTGAGGTGTTGGGGCTTGTCTTGTGTGTTGTGTATTCAGATGTTGAGTACTGTGCCCCAAAATCAGGTTGCAGTCTGGACATGGGCACTGTATTGATCAGAGTGCTGTAAAGAATACTCGGCAATAATCTCTGTGTAATAAAAGTCTAGAGCCTCTGTCTGGGCAGGAGAGAGAGGAAGGCAGGACTTGAAAGTAGGAAAGTCTCAGGAGGAGATGGAAAAAGGTAGGGGAAGAGGGAGGTTGCCATGAGGCAGGATGGGCCATGAGGATGAGGATGGACCATGAACAGAGAAAATTGCCCTGAGGACACGCACAGAGCAGGGCAAACATAGCAATACTCAGTGGGTAAAGAACACCAGCCTATGGCTACAGTGCAGGCTGGAATAGCTCAGAACCTGCCCAGTTTAGGCTTACAGTGTATTAATGAAAATATCAGGGTTGGTGAGATGGCTCAGTGGGTAAGAGCACCCGACTGCTCTTCCAAAGGTCCAGAGTTCAAATCCCAGCAACCACATGGTGGCTCATAACCATCTGTAACAAGATCTGACGCCCTCTTCTGGAGTGTCTGAAGACAGCTACAGTGTACTTACATATAATAAATACATAAGGGGGCTGGTGAGATGGCTCAGTGGGTAAGAGCACCCGACTGCTCTCCCGAAGGTCTGGAGTTCAAATCCCAGCAACCACATGGTGGCTCATAACCATCAGTAACAAGATCTGACGCCCTCTTCTGGAGTGTCTGAAGACAGCTACAGTGTACTTACATATAATAAATAAATAAATCTTTTAAAAAAAAATAAATAAATAAATAAATAAATACATAAATCTTTTTTTTAAAAAAATCAGGTTTATGTGTCTTTTATTCAGGAGCTATATGTGCTACCTTGGGGCAGAAACCTCCCTAAAATCACTTCTATAGTGGGGTGTATGCTGGCACTGCTCTTCCTAGTACTTTTTTTTTTCTTTTTTTCTTTTTATTTTTGGTTTTTTGAGACAGGGTTTCTCTGTGTAGCCCGGACTGTCCTGGTGTCCTGGAACTCGCTCTGTGGACTAGGCTGGCCTTGAACTCAGAAATCCACTTGCCTCTGCCTCCCAAGTTCAGGGATTAAAGGCACCACCACTGCCCAGCTCCAAGTACTTTTAATAAGGGTTCAACCTCTCCTCTAGCCCAGTACCCAGAAGTGGTAGTGGAAGAGAAAAGTTATTAGGATATGGGGGAAGTGGACTTGTTCAACAATAGTTCTTTGGGGTGAGCTCAATCTTCTTGGGCAGCAGTTCAGTCCCATAGCAAACACCAAATAAGATTCAGCAGCTGCAGACCAGTCCTCCAGGCAGGCAGACACCAGGCATGAACCAGCAGCTATAGTCCAATCCTTTCAGCAAGCAGACACCAGGCAGCTGTACTTCAATCCTGAAGAAACCGCCAGGCTCACAGAAGGGGCAAGCTGCCACAGGAGCCTCACCAGCAGTTCTTGGACGAGTTTCTCTCAGTGAGGTGAGCTCAACAACACTATGTAAGTGAACCAATACATTCCTGTCTTTGGGGAAGAGTAGTGAGATGGAGCAAACCAAAGCTCAGTGCTTATCTCCCACTGTCTGTGGGGCCATATCTATACTCCTTCATCAAGCGTCCTTTCAAGTGTCTGCTATATCCAAACATCCTTTCAGCTGTGTCTGTTTCAGGAAAACAGTTTTTCATGTGTCTGCTTTAGCAAGACATCCTTTCGCCTGTGTGCCCCAGCAAAACATCATTTGGCATAACTTTCCAAAGAACTTGAACTTTCCACTTTAAAGCCCCTTTTTGTTTAAGAATTTTCCTTTTTTCTGTCATTAGCAATCTATACACAATGAAAATAATTGTAAGAACCATCACATTTCAATAAATGGCATATGTACAATATAGTCAACCTTAAATTTCTATCAATATACAATACTTCAAACAAAAATTTAAATTTCTATCAATATACAATAATGAAACAAAATACCTTAAATTTCTAATATACAATAACTCAAAAAAATAACTTTAAAGTTTTATCAATCTCTGATCATAACCAATAGTAACTTTCCATCCTAGATGATAACAATTACAACACATCAAATGACCAAACCTATCCACAGCACCTTAAGGGACTAGGGTGACAATCTTTGTGAAATTGCTCCCTGCTGAACTGGGGTGAAAATTTCCTATATGGGCCCCAAGGGAAAAAAATGGTTAGTTTGAAAAAAGGTAGCTGTAGTATTTGTTGCCTAATCTCTGTGTTTTTCCAGTCTCTGTGTGATCAATCATTAGGACTAGCCTTTTTGAAGTTAGTTTGCATGCACATCTAGGAGAAATCAGTAACCGAGACAGCCTGAACCACCTGGGCTATCTGCTTTGTGAAGGCGTTGTCTCAGCTGGTAAGTGGTTTTCTCGGGTCCAATCTAATCTTTATAAGTTTTGTTGGTAACTATATATTTTTTCTTTTTTGTTAAGATTTATTTTTCTTTATATGAGTACACTGTAGCTGTCTTCAGACACACCAGAAGAGGGTATCAGATCCCATTACAGATGGTTGTGAGCCACCATGTGGTTGCTGGGAATTGAACTCAGGACCTCTGGAAGAGCAGTCAGTGCTCTTAACCGCTAAGCCATCTCTCCAGCCCTGATAACCATATTTTTCATTCTCTGTAGCTACGTAAGCATAACCACATCCCCATCTTAGCACTATTGCAGGTTCCCACTCTGATGTCAGCACATCCTTATAGTTTATTGGTTGGCCGAGTTCCTCAGGTTTTTCGATAACCCAGTGTCTCTCAGCTGCTGCTGTTCCTTTTTCACCAACAGTAAGAAAATTGAGAGTTAACAAAGCATTATTTAATCTGTCCCGGGGTTTTTACCCTCTCCCTTTTTATTTAATAAACATCTCTTTTAAGGTATGATTGGCTCTTTCAATAACTGCTTGTCCTGTGGGATTATGTGGTATACTAGTAACATGTTTTACATTGTAATATGCAAATAATTTCCGCATTTTATTGGATACATATGTGGGAGCATTGTCAGTTTTAATCTGTGCAGGTATCCCCATAATTGCCATTATTTGTAATAAGTGTGAATCACACAATCAGCCTTTTCAGAGCTTAAAGCAGTTACCCACTGAAACACCGAGTACATGTCAACAGTGTGGTGGGCATGCCTTTGCTTTCCAAGTTCTGCAAAATGGAAAACTTCCATCCACCAGATGTCATTTTTTTTTTTGGTACCCCTAGGGTTACTACCAGCAGGTAATGGAATTTGATTGTATAGAGAACATGTAAGACTTTTGTATTATTATTTCTTTGGCTTGTTGCCAAGTGATGGAAATTTTTTTCTTTAAACCTTTCCCATTAACATGATGTTTCTCATGAAATGTTGAGGCTTTAACATATTCCCTACTAGTAATTTGTCAGTTTCACCATTTTCTTGAGCTAATGGCCCTGGCAAACCTTTATGAGACCAAATATGTGTAGATAATTTCTACTTCTTATGGCCTGCTGCAGTTGTATAAACAAAGTTAATTTGGAGTTATCCATAAAAATTCAGCAGTCTCTATATGCAAAATGACTCTTTCTGCATATAAGGAATCAGTAATTATGTTAAGAGGTTCAGGATAATTTAATAATACCATAAGGATAGCATACAATTCTGACTTTTGAACTGATGTATACGAACTTTTGACCACCTTGCTTATTTTATCTGACTTATACCCATCTTGTTTGCATCAGTATAAAAAGTTGTTACCTCTGGAATTGGTGTTCTCTTTACTATACCTGGAAAATCCAATTAGTTCTTTTAATAAATTATATATTTATTAATTAAATTATATATTTATTAATTAAAGGTGTGGGCGTGGTGGCTCACACCTTTAATCCCAGCACTTGGGAGGCAGAGGCAGGCAAATTTCTGAGTTCAAGGCGAGCCTGGTCTACAGAGTGAGTTCCAGGACAGCCAGAGCTATACAGAGAAACCCTGTCTCGAAAAACAAAACAAAAAAATATATATAATTTGCTTTTTGGATATTTAATTTCACCCAAGTAGTTACTGCAAACTTTTTGCCAGTCTTCATTGACCACCCACAATAACATAATTTCAGCATTTGTAAGAGGTACTACAATTTTAGCTGGATGTGTTCCTGACAATTGATGTAGTTTTACTCTACCTTTGATAATTCAGAAATCTTGTCTATATATGTCTTCAATTTTTCACTTTGTTTACGAGCTAAGAAATCCATCCCATAATACTATCTTCCCTCTGCTTAATGAGCCCAGTAGGAGACTCAGTTGAAAGTACGATGACCAGAAAACACTCATATTTAGGATCAATTATATCCACATATGCCTCTTGCAGTCTTTGTTCTACAAGAGTTAACTCTTTTTTTCTGCTTTAGCCGTTAGACATCTTGGACTACTTAAATGGAATCTCCTTGTAATATTTGAAACAAATTACCTAACTCATATGTACTTAATCCAATTGCAGGCCTCAGCCAGTTAATCTCTCCCATTAGTTTTTGAAAATCATTAAGTGTATACAATTGGCCCCTACAGATCTGTACCTTTTATGCTGAATTGTTTGATTGATTTTATAGCACAGATAACTAAGTGAATCTCCTCTTCTTTGTTTTTTGGTTTTTGGTTTTTGGTTTTTTGGTTTTTCAAGACAGGGTTTCTCTGTGTAGTCCTGGCTGTCCTGGAACTCATGCATGGTAGAATTTTTTGTGTTACCATAAACATATTCTCTAAAACATCATCAGAATCAGCCACCAGAATGTCATCCATGTTATGATAAATGATAGATTGAGGGAATTGCTTACGGATAATTTCTATTGGTTGTTGCACAAAATATGACAAAGTTGGACTATTTAACATTCCCTGTGGAAGCACTTTCCAGGAATATCTCTTTAGTGGCTGACTACTATTCCGTAGGTACTGAGAAAGCAAACCTTCCCCTGTCTTTCTCACACAAAGGGATTGAGAAAAAGCAATCTTTCAAGTTATTATAGGCCATGGTTTTGGTAACAAAGATGGTAAAGGAGTCCAGCTTGTAAAGGACCCATTGGCTAATCACCTTCTTAGATGCTTTTAAATGTTACCATCCTCCATTGACTTTTTTTTTTTAACAACAAACCCAGGGGTTCCATGGGCTGGTAGATGCTTCTGTAGGCTGAGCTTCCAGCTGTTCTTGTTCCAGTTGTTCAGATGCTTGCCATTCTTCTTTTGTTATGGGCCACTCCTCGTGCCAGGGAGGCTGGTTTGATAACCATTTGAGGGGCAAAGCTGTTGGTATGTGTCAGCAGTGGCCCCTTTTACAAATTTGGGAACTCAATCCCTGTGACATCCTGTTTTTTGACCACGGGCACAGCCTGTGATTGATCTCTATCGCCTGTATCAATACCTTCTCCGGGAGGTTCTACCATATCCCCTCTGATTCCTCATTTGCTGTCCCCGAGATTGCAGAAATACTAATTAACATGCCCCACTGTTGTAAAAGATCCCTTCCCCATAAGTTTATGGGTACATCACCCACATAAGGGCTCAGGTACATCAGCCACATAAGGTCTCAGGTACATCAGCCACAAAGGTCTCAGGTACATCAGCCACATAAGGTCCCAGCTTCCCTGTTTCCCCTCCTGGTCCACGCAGGTAATCCACTGGACACTTTGTCTTATTTGCGATAATTTACCAGTTCCTATAACTTGTGTGTAAACCTTCTGAGGTGGCCAATCTGGATTCCAAGACTTTTGGGAAAGTATACCAACATCAGGTCCTGAATCTACCAACCGATCTATGTCCACACTATTCGTTTGTACAATTTGGATCTCTGATCATTAACCATTGTTTTCCAGAACACACATTTTCCAGTGTTCCCAAAAGCCCCTGTTTGTTCAACTGGAGTGGCATTGCCCTTGATGTAAGGAAATAGCAAATGAGCAATTCTATCCCCTGCTTCAATTTGCATCTCCTTTCTAACATATGCCATGGTTTTTATTTTTCCTTGCTATCCTTGTCTACACACCTGCATAGGCAATAAGTCCTGGAGAAGTTGATCCACTTCTTCCCAAGATTATTCCCACTGTCCCTGAAGGAAAGGGACAATATACACCAGTAGTTAACTTATAACATTCAGCTTTTGGGGATAATGTAAGAGAGGTATCTGTGAACAGACCCAAAGCTACACTTCCATCTGTAGCATGTATAAGGTCAGAAATACCTAATTTCCTTGCCTGGTTGGTACTTCCTGACTGACCAAAGGAAAACAGCTCATTTTGTTTGCTTCAGAGCCTCGGGTGATGGCCTCTCAGTTCGTTTCCCAATAGCAAGAGGTCACTGCCATTCTCTCTCTCTCTCTCTCTCTCTCTCTCTCTCTCTCTCTCTCT
>NC_034590.1:96313496-96321938 GCF_900095145.1 Mus pahari | reverse complement strand
ACTCACTTTGTAGACCAGGCTGGCCTCGAACTCAGAAATCTGCCTGCCTCTGCCTCCCAAGTGCTGAGATTAAAGGCGTGCGCCACCACGCCTGGCTCAAATCCCAAACTCTTAAAGTGGCAACACGACATTGTTCAGTTACACTGTCATCAGATCTGACATCTGGTTGTAAATCTGCATAATGCCCTTCTCCCAGCAGCTGGTCTTTAGTAATGTTTATTCCCCTTGCTAAATTATGTTGTGTTAGCTTTGTGGCTTCCTACCTCCACCACAACAAACATTGTGTAATTGTTAACCAGCTTCTAGAACAGCTGACACCAATCCCTTCCAATCTTGTGGGGTCACCCTATGCTGTGTAGCCCAGTTATTTAGCATTTCTGTGANAAAAGAAGAATGTAAGCCATACAAAACAACAGATTCTTTAAAATGCTTTAGATCAATTCCTCATAGGCAGGAATATCATCATTAGCAGGCATATGCTGCACAGACTGGGGAGGCTGAAGGGGCCTGTGTAGGTGCACTCCTCTGCACATCCTCTGGAGGTACACCAGGTAGGCTCAAGCAAATAAATCCTTTGGTGGTGCACATTAACCCTTTGTGCTTGTGCTGCCTCCTGCTCTTCCTGGCCCCTTGTCTCACTGAGTCCTTTGGGTGCCTGGTAGTGCAAGTGTGTGGAGCAGGGCGGGGCGGCACTTTACCTTCCAGCCTATTTTCTTTCCCCCTTTTCATCGTTCGTCCATTCCCGGTCTCATTTCCCAAGCCTGAACTCTGTTCTCCCCTTGGCTCTTCTTGCTTTCTAAGCACTTCGATGTGCATAGCCAAGTTGGCAATGTTTTCTAACAGAGAATTGAGTGAACCCTCCAAGTTTTCAACCTTCCCTCCAGACTTTTTCAGAATAGTTTATGTAAACACTGCAAACCAGAAAACCCCCTCCAGGAACACAGTAGGAGACCACTCAGCAGCAGTAGCTGCCATTTTGCCAATTTCCTTAAGCAACATTGCTAACCCCTCACAATCCGCAGTTTCCTCTACCGCAAGAGGAAGCAGAGTTACCCATTATGCCTAAGCCATGTTGGGTGCCACCTGTAGACACAAATACTTGCAACCTAGTTTTAATAAGGGTTCAACCTCTCTTCTAGCCCACCACCCAGCAGAGGTAGTGGAAGAGAAAAGTTATTAGGATATGCGGGGAGAGGATCTGTTCAGCAATAGTTCTTTGGGGTGAGCTCAATCTTCTTGGGCAGCAGTTCAGTCCCATGGCAAACACCAAATAAGACTCAGCAGCTGCAGACCAGTCCTCCAGGCAGGCAGACACCAGGCATGAACCAGCAGCTATAGTCCAATCCTTTCAGCCATCAGACACCAGGCAGCTATAGTTCAATCCTGAAGAAACCGCCAGGCTCACAGAAGGGGCAAGCTGCCACAGGAACCTCACGAGCAGTTCTTGGACGAGTTTCTCACAGTGATGTATTATCACAAGGTGAGCTCAACAACACTATGTAAGGCGAACCAATACATGTCTGTCTTTAGCAAAAAATATCAAGGCGGAGCAAACCAAACCAAAGCTCAGTGTCTGTCTCCCACTGTCTGTGAGGTCATATTTCTACTCCTTCATCGAGAGTCCTTTCACATGTTTGCTGTATCCAAACATCCTTTCACCTGTGTCTGCTTCAGGAAAATAGTCTTTCATGTGTTTGATCTAACAAGACACCCTTTCACTGTGTGCCCCAGCAAACCATCATTTCTGAAGAACAGGACGTTTCCTTCAGGTGTACCTATTTGTGGAGACAAGTTTGCAGAGGCTGCAGGTGTATTTCCTCAGGATTTTCCACCTTGGCTTCTTTTTTGTCTTTCTTAAGCAGAGTTGGGGGGGGGGGTGGTAAAGTTGTTTTAATTCAGAAGCTCACATCTGAGTACATGAGCTTCTCAAAGCAGCATCTCAAAGGGAAAAGATGCCCAGGTGTGGGCGCTGTCCATTCAGTGGGAAGCCGGGCCTCTCATGCTTGTTATTTCAGATGGGCTCTTGCTTTGTGTTTCTCCTGCTCTAGTCTCCAGAATACTGGGTTACTGGTTACTGGTTACTGGTTACTGGGTTACAAGGCGTGTGTCACCCTGCTTACCTCTCTAGGTATTTTTGTTTAGACAATAAAAGCTGAGCTATCCCAGACCCAGAAAGACAAACGTACATGTAAGCGGACATTCACTGTTAAGTAAAGGACAATCACCCTACAGTTCACAGACCCAAGAGAGGCTAAGTTCTAGGAAGGGCTTAAGTGGGGATGCAAGGATCTCCCTGGGAAAGGGAAATAGATTCTTGTGGGGGGAGGTGGGGATAGAAACAGGAGTGATCAGGCATGGGGAGGGAGGAGATGGACAGAGAGAGCACTGAGATAAATGACTGGAATGGGGGACATGCAACGAACTCCCCTGAATCTATAAGAGTGAAGTCTCCTAGTAATGGGGGATATGGAATCCAGACTGACTATAGCCAGGCAAGGCTCCCAGCAGTGGGACTGGGGCACCAACCCAATCACAAAACCTTCAACCTACAATCTGTCCTGCCGGCACGACAAACTGGGGTAACGGTGGTGCAGAACTTGTGGGAGTGGCCAACCCATGACTGGTCTGATTTATAGCCCATGATACAAGACGGGGCCCATGATACAAGACGGAGCCTATGCCTGACACTATTGTGGATGACTAGGAACCAGGGACAGGACAGTCCAAAGACTCAGGATAGAATCAAGCATGGGGCGGGAGGAGTCAATGAAATGATTCCTAATGATATTCTGCTATACTCATAAATTGGTGCCTAGCCCACCTGTTCAGAGAGGCTTCATCCAGCAACTGATGGGAGCAGGTGCAGAGACCCTCAGGCAAACACTAGGCAGAGCCAGGGGAGCCCTGCAGAAGAGGCAGAGGAAGAATTGTAGGAGCCAGAGTGCTCAAGGATGCCACAAGAACACAGCCCACAGAATCAGCTAAGCAGGACACATAGGAGCTCACAGAGACTGAGATGACAATCAATCAGGAAACCTGCTTGGGTCTGTGCTAGGTTCTCTGCTTATGTGTTATGGTTGTATCACTTGATGTTCTTGTGGGATTCCCACCACTGTGGCAGCTGCCTCTGACTCGTTTGCCTGCACTTGGGACCCTTTTCCTCCTATTGGGCTGCTTCATCCAACCTTGAGGGAGATGAGACACAGTGACAGGGACTGGGAGGAGTGAAGGGAAGGGAACCGGTCAGGATGTAAAGTGTGTGAGAGAAAAGTTAGAGAGAGAGAGGACAGAAAAGATCAGGCAGAAGGGTTGGAATATTGTGGAAATGTCTTAAGGGCATAGCTGTGGCACTTTTGAATTCTCAACAGCTGCGATAACTGAAGAGGAAGAGGAGGAGAAGGAGGAGGAGAAGGAGGAGGAGGAGGAGGAGGAGGAGGAGGAGGAGGAGAGGAAAGCTAATCCTGATGTAGAAGCACACTCCTTTAATCCCAGCATCATTTGGGAGATAGAGGAAGGTCTCTGTGATCTCCTGGCCCGAAAGAGGATCCTTTAATGAGGAGTCACCTTTGGGGCAAGTGGAGTAACAGAGCAGCCAGGAGACTATAAAACAAGCACTGGCTTGTCAAGGAGACCCTGAAATGTCCTTGGCCCGGGTGGGCTGGAGTTTGTTTGTGATAGACAGGCCTAACTGCCAATCAGAGGCGAGCTGTCTCTTCCAACTCGAGGTGGGGCTTCTGGAGTGCAGGTCGCAATTAGGAAGTGACACGGGGAGGACTGAGGGAACTAGAGAAAATAAACAGGGGTGGGATGGTGGACGATGAGGTTCACATGCCATCAATGCCACCAAAAGGGAAACTGAGTCACGGTGAGGCGAGTAGACTAGGATCTTTGAATGACCGAGAGATTCGCCTTGGAATGAGCCGGGGAAGTTCCTCTGATGACAACCCTCTCCGCCCTCTCCGCCTCCCCGCCTCCCGGTGACAGCCAGTCCCCAAGAGAGGAGCCTGCCAGCCTGCCTGTAACCTGTAGAAGAGATGGTGGCACCGTCGGACCAACACTGCTGCCACCTGGTGGAAAAGTTGGCTATTTCTCTTGTGCCTCACCGTGCGCTTCCATCTCTACTGAGCGCTAAAACCAAGCCTGGAGAGGGATGGGTGCAAACCCACGAACTTGGGGTTCAGAAAGCGAAGAGGACCCTCCCCCCATAGAAAAATGCACAGCCTTCGGAAGCGTAGTGTCAGCGTTCCTCGTCCCACTGCTCACTGGTTTGGGCCTCTCTCTTAGGGCGTCTGCCAATGACATGAGCCAATCTGTGTAACTTTCTTGGCATTTTACTAAGCAACCAGTAAACAAGTTTTATTTGATCCAAAGGACAACTGGAGACGTGTAGCCTTCCTCACCTCCCCAATAGAGCTGCTATACAAACATATGTCTCCTAGTCCTAGCTACGTTCTGGGACACCACTGATCAAATGACTGACTGTCGTTCTGTGATAGAACCGAAGGCCTTGTGCACTCTGAGCAAAAGCTGTACCCCTGGCCTACACCCCAAGACCCCTCACCACTGTTGCTGTTATTGTCAATGACGTCCTTGAGTCTCAATGGGGCTTTTCTGCATCGGGAGCTAGAAGCACCCCCACCGTCAGGCTAGCGGAATGGCTCTGGGCTGTGACATCATAGAATCTCACTCATTCATAGTAGTGAGGGGTTATGAAGCTGTGGCCGTGGGTAGCTGTAGGGGTGTGGATGTGGATGGCTGAGCTGGGGACCATAGAAACAGGTGGGAAGCTGAGCTCAGGAATAGAAGGAATAAGGGAGGCTACAGAATGGGAGTAAGCTTCCTCATGGGCAGGAGGGAGGGGCAGGAGGGAGGGGCAGGAGGGAGGGGCAGGAGGGAGGGGCAAGAGGGAGGAGGACAGCCCAGCCTCAAGCCTTACTCGCTTCCCCCCTTTCCTTTCCCCTCCTTTCTTCCTTTTCTCCTTTCCCCTTCTCCTTCCTCCCTTCTGTCTCATTTTACTTTGTCTTGAGACAGTGTTGCTCTATAGCCCAAACCTTCAGCCCAAGCCTTTCCTCCCCATCTCAGACATGGTGGGCTTCTGATGGGAGCTCAACCAGCCCTGGGACAAAACACTCGGAGCTCTGGGTTTGCCTGGCCTTGTCGGTGGGCACGATGGCCCTTGGGCTCTTGTCACAGACTCTGCTTTGGTTTTTAGCCCCCAGAAGAGATGGAACCCGGCCCTCGGTTCCAGGAGCCAGACCCCAGCCCGTTGTAAACAGGCCTTTCTTTGATTATCCAGACTCAGACCGAGCTAGCCTTCTTGCTGTGGCCCGGTTTATTGGGGAGAAGCCTATCACGTTTGTTAAGACAGGTATGAATCAGCTTGATAGAGGGGCCTCCCTCCTGGCAGGGTCTGGAAGGACACTGTTGTTCATTGTCTGGCAGATTCCAGGCCTGGGCTCTTCCAGCACATCCTGGTGGGGACTTTAGTGGTGGCCTTCTTCTTCCTGCTTTTCCAGTTCTGCTTGCATGTGTGAGTTGTGTCTCCGTGTCCTCGCCCTACCCCTTCCAGAGGACCCAAGTCTCCTATGCACCCCTCCTCATCTGATCTCCATACTCCTCAGGAACTTCCAGAAAGGGGCCTAGTGAGAGCCAGCCAGAGCCAGCCAGAACCAGCAGAGGTGAGCAGGTGAGCCGGTGAGCCAGTGACGGAGACCTGGACCCAGCTGTGAGCCACACACATCTACCCTGCCTTCTGTTGAGAAATAAAGGTGGTGTCACCTTCCTCCCCACTGCAGTAGCCCTCTATGTGGCCACCCCCCACCTCCTCCTTCCTCCCTGACTTCAAAGTGGCCATTCACACACCCCACTCCTCCCAGGCTCCACCACACACACACACACACACACACACACACACTCTTTCTCCTCCTTCCTCCCTTACTGCTCAGTGTTACGTAGTGACCCCTCCCCTTTTCTCCCCCCTTCCCAGACCCCAAAACTGGACCAAAGGGTCTTGCTGGCGTTCAGGAAGATCGTCTTTATTAGCGGTCTGTAAAAGCACCTCCCAGGGTCTGTGGCCCCCAGACTGGAGGAAGCCGCGATTGGCCTGTAGCACCGGGGACAAGCGGGGCCGGAGGGCTAAATGTGCCCCTGACAGAAGGGACTGGCCTGGCACCTGTCCCCAGGGCTGCTCAGCGCTGGAAAGGTTGTAGGGGAGCAACGGCCTCCCTCCCCTCACCCCCAACAAATTAGTTTGATATGGGTGAATAAATAAATATGGTTCCTCAGATTGGTCTCCACAGGAAGGAGCTGTGGGGGTTACTGCCCTGTCAGGGCCCACGTGGGGTGAGTTAGGATGTCTTCTCTCTCCCAGGTGACTGGGAACAGAGAGGGATTTGCAGCAGCAGGGCTAGGATGTCCTTGGCAGCGGGGCCACCCTCGTGTCCCTTGACTCCTTGGTCCCAGTGAGCCCCATCTCCTCCCTTTCCCTTTCATTTTGTTAGCACAGCGGCAAAAAGAGGTTCTTCATCCCAGTTCCCTCTCTTCCTGCCTGCCAATCTGACCTCAGCTCCCGAGGGTATATAGCTGCTCCTTACTCTAAGTCCATCTGTCTTGAGGCTGTCAAGGGAAGGGACTCCTGGCTCTCACCCCCCCCACACACACACACCGATTAGCCCCAACGCACTGTCTCCACAGGGGCTGGAGCGGGGGCGGGGGGCGGTTCCAGGGCTAGCCTCAGTCCTGGGTCTGACAAGGAGAGGGTGGTGGGGAGCCTCGGGGTCGGAAGAGGCGGCAGGCCCCGCGGCAAATGAGGAAGAACCAGTAGAGCTGGGGTGCGAGGAGCAGCGCTGCGCCCAGGTTGACGTGGGCCGGGATGGCCATGGGCACTGAGAGCAGGGGCAGGCCAGCGTGGCGCCCGTAGGCCCAGTACAGGTAGGGGAAAAGCAGCACCCGGCAGCACAGGAAGCTGAGTAGCATCAGGGCTCCATTCACCTTGTGCAGCAACGTGTGCTGCTGCTTATACTGTGAACAAGAGCAAGGCGGTAGAGCCGGGAGAGGCGGGGTTCCCTCCCGATGACTGCCTCCCAGCCCCTCTGCCTATGGCTCCTCCCCCAGCCGCCCCTGCACCTGGACCAAAGCTCTTGTTCTTATTCTTGCTTTTTTTTTTTTTTTTTTTTTTTTTTTTGAGACAGAGTTTCACTATGTAGCTCAGGCTAGTCTCAAGCTCACGATCTTCCTGCCTCAGCCTCCCCAGTGCTAGTGTTAAAGGAACGCACCACCATGCTGAAAGGCTGCTGGGTCTTTAAGGAATCCCCCAAAGTCCCCGCCGGTGTCCACCCCCACGTACCCCTCAGATTTCGGATTTCACTCTCACCTGGATGAGGATTTTGCCCAGGCAGACGAAAGGTGTGCTCACCTCGGCCATCAACATGCAGCCTAGAAAGAAATCTCCCTTGCCTTGTCGCCACACCTAGGGGAAAAGGCAAAAGTCTGAGAAGTGGCGCCTACCTGTATCTCTCCCTGAAGAGATACTCTGTGCTCTCACTTGTGCCCCTCCCATCTCTCTGTTCATGTGTGTGTGTGTGTGTGTGTGTGTGCATGTGTGCGTGTATGTGTGAGTGTGTGCGCGCGTGTGTGCGTGTGTACATGCATATGAAGGCCAGAAGTCAGTTTCCTCATTGCCCTCGATTTTATTTTGTTGAAGAAGAATCTTTCACTGAACCTGGAACTCACACATCTGGCTGCACTGGCTGGCCACCAAGCCCAGGGACAGGTCTGTTTTCACTACCCCAAACCTGGGATTTAAGCACACACTAGCTTTTCTAGAAGACTCTGGTCCTTGGGTCTGTATAGCAATCATAAACTAATTAAGCCATCTCATCGGTCCTATTCCCTTGCCCCCCCCCATTATTCCTTTGTTTTTTTTCTTTTTCTTTCTCCTGTGTCAGGGTTTCTCTGTAGCCCTGAATGTCTTGGAACTCACTCTGTAGACCAAGCTAACTTCGAACTCAGAGATTCACCTGCTTCTGCCTCCTGAATGCTGAGATTTAAAATGTGTGTTTTTTTGGTTTTTTTCTCTCCTTTGGACGAGAGTCTCATGTCCCCCACACTGGCTTCAAACCCACTATGTAGCAAAGGATGACTTTAAATTTCATATCTTCTTGCTTGCACTCTCAAGTGCTGGAAATTAACCCCAGGTTTCACACATGCTAAAGAAACACTCAATCAGCTATATCCTCAGCCCAGACGGACACTTAGTCGTGGATCATAAACACTCGGTACTCTTCTCTCCTGCCTACAACCCTGATTAAGAAAGTATGCGTTAGCCGGGCAATGGTGGCACACGCCTTTAATCCCAGCACTTGGGAGGCAGAGGCAGGCGGATTTCTGAGTTCGAGGTCAGCCTGGACTACTCTGTCTTGAAAAACCAAATGAATAAATATA
>NC_034590.1:96304600-96313315 GCF_900095145.1 Mus pahari | reverse complement strand
GGTCACACGCAAAAAAAAAAAAAAAAAAAAAAAAAAAAGGAAAGCACGCCTTACACAACAGAGGAAGGACGGGTCTCACACACAGGTAGCCAATGCTCTAAGGCACCCACACTGACTTGTATCTCTTAAGACTCTGGGAGAAATGCTGTACCAGAAGCCCCACCCCAAGTCCTGCCACCAGGGACGCCCACTCTACTGTGCTGGCATGCTGGGGCTTTTCTCCCCCCACCTGAGTCTCCTGACTCCAGGACAGACTCACCACTGAGAGCGGGAAGCACACCAGTACCATGGCCGCGTGGTGGAGCACCATGAGGAACTCCTTGTGCAGGTAGCCGCGTACCACGGCCCAGGTGCTGCCCAGGGCTCTGGGTGTCCCGTCTTCCCCTCCGTGCCCTTTAACTTGGTGCTTGTGCCAGTGGCAGAGGAACATGGCATAGATGTCATAGATGAAGTAGGGAACTGCAAACTGTGTATAGGCCGAGGACAGCCAGTGCCTGTGCGGAGGGGAGAGAGAAGCAGGGAGGGCAGGGTCTCAGCAACCCCCAGGGCAGGATGCTCAATGGGTATGAGTCAGGTCCATAGGGGCTCTTGTAATAACTCTGAGTTTTGAATTACAGATGCTGGAACTGAGGGTGGTATATGAGAAACCATCCAAGGTCAGACATTCTCCCATGTGGACCTCAGAATCCCCAGTGTGTCTGTCTTTCTCCCTGTGTCTCTATCTCTCTCCTTCATCCACCCTTTTCCTCTGCAGTATCATGAGGAGAGGAGACCAGAACACTGCAGATAGTGGTAAGGACAGAAAGGAGCGGAAGCAAAATACAAAGACATCCCCAGTTATGAACCAGTGAGGAAGGCCCAACTTCTATAGCCACCCTGTGGCCCAGCACCAGATGACATGGCGGCTCTCACATGCCAGGCACTACACTGACACTTAAATATTTACACAGCAGCAGCTTGTTCACCTCTCACAAAACCCTGAGTTATGGAGAGGTTAAGTACTATGGCCAAGGGATAACCACAGGAGTCCTTCTCACTGTCTTGAGAAGGTCAGAGAGTTGGAGCCGGTCCCCAGGGCACCAGAGGGGCTGTCAGGGCAGCCTGCCTTTGCTCCAAAGTGGCAAGTCTATTGTTAGTTCAGGTATGGCCAGCAGTAAAGAGAAACTGCCGAGCAAAGATGCCAAGAACAGAGAAAGTTCTACAGACTTTGGAGTAAACAAATACGGGAAGCACACAGATACGCAACTCTGCGCTTTTTTTTTTTTCTCTTGAGTCAGCACAGAAGCTTTCTCAAGTCCAGGAATCCTCAGTCAGGCCTGGGTGGGGGTGGGAGACAGAAAGGCCCAGGGGGAGCAGAGCAAAGAGCTATCCAGCCACCACACACCAAGTGAGTGCTGGTGAGAGGGTGTGGTAAGAACAGAGCCAGCAGCAGCTTACCCAGGCGGGCTGACCTGGAGCAAGGGGCAACCCTCTCTCAAAGGGACCCATACTGCAGTGTTGTGTGTGTGTGGGGTGTAAGTCAGGTAGCAGGGGAGAAGCAGCTAGCCCGAGACAGCAGACATACAGACAGGACCCAACCGTGCTCAGGGAAGGCTCAGAGCCTGCCTAGGGTTGCGTTGAGGGATGGAAGCCGTAGGACTCTGGGATGTGAAGAACTAGAAGGGGCTCAGCCCTGGGTTGACAAGGGGGGGGGGTTAGATTCCATGCCTGCTCTCTCAGCAGTTAGGTGCTCAGGAGGAAGGACAGCTGTTGCCCCTGGATTAACCCTGATCCTTCCACCTACCTAAGGATTAAAGGTGGAACAAGGCCAAGAACGGACTTGAGGTTGAGAATACAAGAGCCAAAAGGTGACCTCTAGCTAAGAATAGGTGACAAGGAGGTGTCCGGCACCAGGCTTCTCTGGGACCCTTTAACTGGGGAAGGGGTTGGGAGAGAGCAAGGGGAAGTGACATGGAAAAGGATCCTAAGAGGTGAGCCTCAGCACGATGGAGCCATGAACTGCTCTAGGCACTTAACACACTCAATGCCTCCCTGCAGAAGCGGTTCTGGGGAGGAATGTGACCTCACTATAGGTCCTAGGAGGAGAGCATTCTCCCAGAGGAAAAGAAGAGACAAACAGACACCAGAAGGTGGATGGAGACCAGGGTCACCCAGATAATGGCCCCCGAGGCCCAAAGGACTCTACAGAAGGGCATTAGAGCCAGAAACCTTGAGTTGAGGAAGGGCATCCTGGGCTCACAGCAAATTTGCCCACGGCGGAAGAAAAAATGGGCAGATCAGCACCACGGACAGGGCCCGTGTCCCCTTCACCCTCCTCCCGCCCCAACGCTCAGGCCTGGGCCTTTTTGGCAGCACCAAATACTGCAGTAGCTGCCAGTGCCAATTTTTGGCCTCTTCACCCCCAACCCCCACGGCCTGACCCTCCGTGGCCTTGCTGTGTCATCCCTTTCTCTTCTGCCCTGGACCTGAGCTGAGGCCCGTCATGGACCCCAGAAGGAGTGGAGGGGACACTCAGTAAGGGGCTGGATAGGAACACAGTAGGAGAGATGCAAGAGTTGGAGAAGAGATGGCTGGCGTTCAGAACCTAAGACAAGAGGCCAGGAAGCCGACCAGGAACTGCTTTGAGGATATCCTTTGATTCCTACCCCTGCTTCCTTGCTTCTGACCTTTAAGACAGGACAGGATAAATTTATCCTTGGTATTGAGTTGCAGAAATCACATGAACTTTCTTGATCCCGAGTTCAGGGACCACTACAGATTTGGGGGATCCCAGGTCCCACGTACACACGGCTGGGCTGGGACCTGGGCGGGGTGGTCCTGAGGCACTTACTGGTCATCTATGATGTGCTTGCAGGAAGTGGAGACTATGTAGCCAGCTGTGGAGGCCATGATGGCTTGGACAGAGGACACCAACCTAGGAAGACAGAGGAAGGAGTGACAATCAGGTGTGTGCCTCTGGTTCTCTCATGCTACTGCCATCTCCGAGTTGTGGAAACCCTACTCCTCAGGATTCCACATCAGCCTCCGCCTAAGCCAGGCTTTCCCACCATCACTTTCAGCCAAGCAGCGCTTAGCTTCCATCCTCAGTTCCCGCCTCTCCCAGCCTTCTTCATTCCTAGTTTGTGGTAGTGAAATTATCTTCTTTCCAGGACACCAAGGAGGCCGTCCTGAGGTAAGCCAGTGTTGGGAAATGGCTCTCTTTCCCTGGGGAGGGAGGGAAGGGACCCAAGAGGGCTAAGGGAGTCCCAGTTGCCCCTGCACCCTTTGGCCACCCAAAAGTCACTATAAGGCTCATACTTAGAGTCACTGGCCCTAGTGACCCCAAGTTCCCTCCGCCTCCCCTTTCCCACTATTTCCCTGATTCTTACCATGGCCTTCTTCCTGACAACCCTATTCTAGAGATGTGCAAGTTTCACTGTCTACTTTTCTGCACCTTGACCCCCAAACACTAGCCCTGAAAAACACAGTCTGGCCCCTCGGCTTGGTCTGGGTGTCTTGTGGGACTGTTGAGTCACATGCTGCCCTGTTTGAGAGGGAGGAGAGGAGGGTGTTAAGGGAAGCAAGATCAAGCTCAATAGTAGACCAGATGGCTGGGTTTCAATGAGGTGCAAGGAGGGAAGGAAGCTTGGATGTAAACCTACCCACCACTACTGAGCCCAGGGGCATGCTGGGGCCCCTTCCCCATGAAGCCTGTTGGAGAGAGAGGGGCTGAACTCGGGGATGGCATGCCATTTACCTGGCGGAGACAATGACTGCGTCGGCCTCCTCCCAGCGCAGCTGGGGCAGCCTCTGGAGCGTGTTCTTGGATAGGAGGAAGAGTCCGGGGAACACCACCCCCCCAGCCACCATTGGGGTAAGCATGGTGACTTGGACCCGGACAGGGAGACCAGAGGGTCCAGAAGGGACAGGAAGGCCAAATTGAGGGAGAGAGTTGGAGGTGGAGAAGGGATTGCCAAGCCAGAGAGGGAGAGAGAAAGAGGGAGGGGGAGGCACAAAGGGGCCAGGGCGGGGACAGGATGGGACAAGAGGACCAGTTCGGGGCAAGGGAGAAAGGGACTTCAATGAGATTGGGGACACAGAAAGAAAGGGCTAGCTAGGCGGGGGGGCAGAGCGCCGGTGAGAGGATGGGAAGAGACTACCAAGGGAGGACTTGATGAGAGGACCAAGAGGGAGAGGGGACAGGAGGAGGAAGATGCAGTGGGGGAGGGGAGGGAGAACCGCGGCAGGTGGGGGGGGGCTTACGTGGAGAGGCTGGGAGGGCCCAAGGAGGCGGGGTGGGGGACGGTGGTGCCAGCCCTGAAAAAAGGGAGGGAGGAAGGGACGGAGCGGAGCGGAGGCGCAGCTGGGCAAGCGGTCACCAGTCAACACCGCTCTCCCGCCACCACAGGCTACCACCTCCTCCTGCTGCCGCCGCCACAGCCCCGCTGCCCTGTGCAGACACCGCACATGGCATTATAGAGTTGGTGCCCAGCCCCCTGCCCCCTCTGTGAGGAGGGGGAGGGGGAGGGGAAGCCACCAGCTTGGGGAGGGCGGGAGAGGGGGAGGGAAATGATGGCACCGACCAGACACCAAGAAACCGGACCTGCAGCAGCGTTGTCTCCCATGCAGCTCTGAGCCACAGCAGTGGCTGCGACAGAGATGGGGGGGGGACAGGGAAAGAGGGAGGGGGAGGCCCTTAAAGAGACAGGAGCTGCAGCGCAGGGGGCTGCTGGGGACAAGGGCTTAGGGAAGGGATAGCTCTTCTCTTAAACCGCGGACACCTCCACATAACAGGAGTACTGAGCCGCCTTTCCTGTCAGCACTTTAAAAATGTCTGGCATTTCCTTCTGCTGGTGCTTATAAACATAAATGGGTGTCCCTCAGTGGCCTGCAGGGATCTCAGCTTAGGGATGTTCACTCCAGCCAAGAAGATTTCCTGAAGAAAGCAGCCTGAGTAGATGGTGCGTTCCCTGAAGGGAACACTGAAGGCACAGATAGGAACAAGCCATCTCACAGTGTCCTTCAGACCCACAGCTCCCCCCCTCCCGCCCGCCCGCCTCTCCAGTCAGAGGGAGTGGAAACTACACCAGCCACCTCGCTTGCACTCCGCCTCACACCACCACGAGTCACTCCCTCACGACTGTGGCTCACTATTGTGACAGACCAGGGGGAAATCTATGCTTCTCTGCCCTCCAGAGGTCAGGAGATAGCCCTGAGGTGTGAGCCAAGATTCCCCAAGATCAGAAAGTTAAGACGTGACAGGAACAGAGCTAAGTGGGGAGAGATGGCTGGCTGTCAGAGCCCTCCAGCATGGCTTTGATGGCTAGTACTGGGGTACTGGGAGACACAAGGCACAGTGGCTCATCATGTAGACCTGGCGGCACTCCAGAGGCTAAAGCAGGAGGACCACTCCTGGTAGCCAGCTTGGGCAACAGAGGAAGCGCTCACCTGGGAGAGAGGGTTAAAAAGTGGGCTTGAAGAGCAGAGGGTGTTGCCTGGAAAACCCACATGGAGGCATGGAAGCCAGGCCCCTCCCTCCGGCCTCCTGGAGTCCCCTTTTCCTAATTGCCTTGGTTCTCTGTCCTCTGCCACTCCTCAGAACAGTACTGCTTATGAGGAAGAGCCTGGTGGTTGGCTGACTCAACTTCCTCGTTTAATCCAAGGGGAAGGGCAGCCCGGTGCTTTGGCCAGGGTAATTTAGGCCTAGCACACAACTACTACTCACCCTCACATGGCCTCTTAGAGCCCGGCCTCTCCCAAACCCATCTGTCCTTCAGACTTGTATATCATGGGGACTGACACCTCACTGTAGTTTGGGTTTCTCACTGACCCTGAGATAAGCCTCAAGATCTACTGACAACTGACCTTTCCAGCCCACAGCCAACTCCCTCTGCGCCCTAGAAGGGGCCGATTCGCTATTTTGTGCTGCCCTCTAGTGGCAGTCTGTGGGAATGGCTGAGGGAGGTCTTGACACCCGCAGGAGTTGGGGCTAGTTAGTATTAGAGACCATCGTAGACCAGGAAACCTCGGGGACAGAGGCCCACTCTCCCAGGTCTTACTACAGACTGAGCACGGGATAAGGAGGCTTACGTCGATGCTTCTTAGGTCTTCTAGGGTTGGGGAAGGAGAAACCAAGGTTTAGAGGGTTTATTAAAGTGTCGCGATAACACAGCTATGTGCGCTACTAAAGTAGAATTTCAAGCTTGTGTTTGCTTCACTCCAGGAAAATCCAGAGATCACCGAGAAGTCCGAGGAGGCAGAGCCCTGGGGTGCACAGGAGACAGAGGAGGCAGAACCCTGGTTCTTCCAGAACAACCAGGTCTACACAGCAAAATCCTGGCAAAATCCCAGGCTAGTCAGGAATACATAGGAGACCCTGTCAAGAAATAGATGCACTTAGCCTAGCCTGAGCTACTAGAGGGAGGGACAGGCCTGAAATCCCAGCATTCAGAAGGCTGAGGCAGGAGGCTCACTAAGAGTAATGGGATAAAACAGAAACCAAAACCTTTCAAAAGCTAGAAAATGTAACCTGGGCTGCAGAGAGAGACTCTACCTAAAAAACAAAACAAAACAAAACAAGACAAACAAACCACAAAAAACCAAAACAACAAATAACACACAAAAACAAAACATCAAGGAACAAAAGCACCGAGGCTCTAAGCTGGGACGGTGACCTGATCAGAACTTGTCTGTGAACACAGATCCGGTCAGGGGACCCAGTCAGGGGACCCGGAGCTGGCTGTGGACAGCGCAGGCTGCAGCAGAGCAAGACAGGCTTCGGGGTTTGTGCTTTTGATTTTCGTTTTTTCTCTGCTGGGGATTTACGGAGACTCCACAGTAAATTCTGCCTTTGGGGGCTCAGGGGATACCTAGCACATCAGGGGCTCAGGGCTCCACACCCAGCATTGAAAAGAAGGAAAAAATAAAAAACCAAAACAACCCTGAAGCGTCGCTTTCTGCACACCCCAGTTCCAGCTCCGCCCCAGCATTGTTCACCTTTATCGTAACAGCCCGAGGGCCCAACCTCTGCCACAAGTACATTTTTCCCCAGTATGATGTTGCCAGCAGAAGATAGTATCTCCTTAAATTCTAGTCTGAGTTGTCAGTTAAATAGCAACCACTTTCAGGCCAGTGAGGGGACTCAGCAAGTAAAGGTGCTTGTTGTCAATCTGAGTCCAATCCCTGGAACACGAGGAGGAAAGAGAGAACCATATCTTACAAATGTCCTCTGACCTCCACGTGTGAGCCGTGCCACATGCACCCCCTCCGAGTAAATGTAAAGAATTCTAAAATAAATAAATAAATGCTCAGTTGTCAGCGCTTGGGAGATGAAGACAGGGACATCCTGGCCCAAGGCCAGGTTGGATTATAAAGTAAAGCTCTACATCTGGGGAAAGACTGGGATGCAGCTGGGTGGGAGAGCGCCTGCCTGGCTTACAGGCCCTGGCTTGGGTTCACATGCTGGCTCTGTGATGCTTGGCTGGAGCCAAACCCATTCTGCTTCCCCAGGGTGTCATGCACCTCCTAAGGGTGTCCACAGCCCTTAGACACATGATTCTCACATGTTCCCAACGCCTTATTAATATTAGACCCATTTCCAAATGAGGGACCTGAACTTCAGTGATTCCACTTTTGCAAAAGATTCCACTACCAGAGCCCTAGCCACACGGTCCTGCATCCTGAGTCCACTCCAGCTGCTCTTCAGATGCTCCACCAGCTCTGGCCCCAGGAAAGGTACCCCACCTTCCCATCTTACTTGGACGCTACCAAGACAGCCTCTTGCCTCTCCATCCGCAAGCTGCTTTGATTCTGCAGCCCCCAGCAGAGTACCGCGAAGCAGAGTGGGAAGAAGACACACCCCAGCAGGAAGAGCAGGGCCATGCCTGTCTGTGGAAGAGAAAGAGGGCCATGAAAACAGTACTCTTCAGACCCCACCCCACCCGCACCCCAGCCACTGTCACTGCAAAGACACAAGGGCCCGTGAGCCCCGCTCCTCAGTAGTCACTGTAAGTCACCAGGCATGCCTGCGGTCTAATCTCTTCTGGATCCTTGGTGTACTTTTTGTTTGGTCTAAGACAAGGTCTTGCCATGTCTGCCAGGCTGGCTTTGAACTCCTGACCATCCTGTCTCAGCTACCTAAGGTCTAAGGATGCAGACCTGTGCGCCATGCCTGACCTTTATTTACTTTCACATCATTTATCCCAGGCAACTGGACATACTATTTGTATGTTTTTATCTTTGAGTTAGGGTTTTATGTACCTCAGGCTAACCCTGAAATGTCTACGTGGCCTAAGCTGGTCTTGAACTCCTTGTGTTCCAAATCTACCTCCTCAAGGCTGGGGTTGCAGATGTGTAGCCACACACCCTATCACTTTGTTTTAGACCCAGTTTAGATTATTTCAGTTTTCCCTATAACCCCTGGAGCTGGTCCATATTTCCAAAACATATGATATTTTAGCGCTTTATGGTAGCACAGAACAGCAATCCCAGAACTCAGGAGGCTGAGGAAGGATCACAAGTTGGAGACCATCGTGGTCTATATAGCAAGACCCTCTCTCAAAATTAACAAAACAGGAGGCTGGAAAGATTGCGCAGTGATCAAGAGTACTGAGGGTGCCAGGCGTCGTGGTGCACGCCTTTAATCCTAGCACTCGGGAGGCAGAGGCAGGCGGATTTCTGAGTTCGAGGCCAGCCTGGTCTACAGAGTGAGTTCCAGGACAGCCAGAGCTACACAGA
>NC_034590.1:96300177-96303585 GCF_900095145.1 Mus pahari | reverse complement strand
TTTTTTTTTGGTTTTTCGAGACAGGGTTTCTCCTGGAACTCACTTTGTAGACCAGGCTGGCCTCGAACTCAGAAATCCACCTGCCTTTGCCTCCCAAGTGCTGGGATTAAAGGCGTGTGGCACCACGCAGACTTTTTGTTTTGTTTTGTTTGTTTTTTGTTGTTTTTTTTGTTTTTTTGTTTGTTTTTTGGCATACTTTTATATATTATTTTTTGCTTGGAAAAGCCTCTCCTCCCATCCACTCCAAGGAGAAGGGGAATCAGCCAGTTCCAGGAGCAGTGGAAGGAGTTGGAGCCTGCCATTCTGCTCTTTTGAGTGGCTTTTAAGGGACTTTCCACCATAGAAGGAAGGTGTTAAAACTGCTCCCTCCACAGGGGCTTGGACAGGCGGGACTCTCAGCCTCCCATTGGTGGGCTGATGGGTTATACTGTCCTCCCATTGGCCAATCTCCTGACACATGTCCTATCATTTATTTGTATTCTTGGGGAAAGGGAAGAGGCATTCTAGTGCCTTTAGGTAGAACCGACCAACCAGAATTCATTGACTTGATGGACAGCTACATTTCAGGGGTGAGGCTGGGACTGTGGCTCAGTGGTAGAGCCCGTCCTAGCGTTCATAAGGCCCCCGTGTTCTCTCCTCAGCACCTGCCCAGAGTTGTAGAACTTGAGAGCTGAAGCAGCAGATCACAAAGTCTGGGCTACCCTGTGCTACACAGAAACCCTACTTTAAAAACCACAAACTAAACCAAACCAAACCAATGAGGGGTGGCCGTTGGGGGTGGACCAATGACCACCCTGCAGCGTGGCTTCATCACCACAAATCCAAGCAAATAATTGGGAGTAAAACCCACTAGAGCATGTGGCTTCGGGAAAGGTACAGTAAGCGGCCCCAGAGAACATCTTCAAGTTCTGGATGCACACACTCATTTACCTGCGTGTAGGATTAGATGTGTCTAAACATTTTCTTTGTGATTTTGATTTTTTTTTTTTTTTTTTTTTTTTTTTTTTTTTTTTTTGAGTCTGGGTCTCACTATGTAGCTCTGGCTGGCCGGAAACTCACAGAGATCCACCTCTGCCTCCCAAGTGCTGGGGTTAAAGGTGAGTTACACTTGGTGGTTCTATTGTTGTGTAGGCATAGAAGACAAAACCCTAAAGGAACTGAAAATAGTGTTGAGGGTTTGCTGTTTTTATTATTGTTTACTCCTGGGGACTGAGCCCATGACAGGCGTCTCCATGCCCTACGACACAGTTTTCTTTGGACATACAGCTTACCCTGAAGTATGTGGCCAGGAGCTGGGAAGGGTCAGACCCGATTGTCACTGGAACCTTCTGTATGCTTTCATTGCCTGGGTCCTGTCACCAGCCGGGTCCACAGCTACACAGGTTTGTCTAAGATAGAAAAGATGGCAACACAATAATAGCTCACTACAATTTCAGGGAGCCACGGAAATACGTTTATGACGTACTGCCCATGTGCTGGATCCACCACTGGATTACCCCCAGCCCAGTTAACTTTCTCCCAGTACTGATTGTCCTTTCCATGCAGTGTCCTGGGATTTTTCCTACATCCCCCGCCAAATGTAGTTCGGGTGATTTCGCAACTTAGGAAAATCTGGGCTTATTGCAATCAACTTTTTTCATAACTACATCCCTAAGGAACCTTTCGTTTCTTTCCCAGAATCACTGCCTATAAGGGAAATTTTAATAACGTATAAATACTCTAGTTCCGTTTGTGTGCATGTGTGTATGTACGAGTGCTTTAAACACATTTTTAAATAGGTCTTTAAGTGAAACCAAGTTTTTCACTGAGTGTGATGGTTCAGCACTGTAATCTGGAACCGTCAGAAGACGGAGACAGGAGGACCGAGAGGTTCGTGCTAGCCTGGGCTACATGGTGAGAACTTGTTGCAGAACCACAAAGACCTGTGAGGTGGCTCAGTGGGTAAAATGTTCTTGCTGTGAGAGCCTAATGACCTCATTTGGTCCTCAGAACCCGTGTAAAGTAGATGAAAAGAAGCAACTCCACAAGGTTGTTCCCTGCAGCCTGAGAGCTCCTCTCCATAATAATGAAGACTAAACTCTAAGAAGTAGACAGAGGCGGGGGTGGGGGTGGGAGGGGAGAAGGGGACTCATAGCAGAGGGCGGATGTAGTCAAAGGTCAGGCAGGATAACTGGTGTGAAGATCTCCATGAAATCTCTCGTTGCCTACAGTGAACACATGCCAATAAAAAACAATGTATTTTCACAGGGTCAGTGCTGCCCATTAGAAATGCACAGGACAGGGCTGGAGAGATGGCTCAGCGGTTAAGAGCACCGACTGCTCTTCCAGAGGTCCTGAGTTCAATTCCCAGCAACCACATGGTGGCTCACAACCATCTGTAATGGGATCTGACACCCTTTCTGGTGTGTCTGAAGGCAGCTACAGTGTACTCATATACATAAGATAAGTAAATAAATATTTTAAAAAAAAATGCACAGGACAGCACTGTGACACTCAGGTTCTGAGCCATACATGGTCTGACAGCCAATCAGAATCGGTTCAAGCTGGCCGACTTATAGCCCGGCTCAGGGAAGGCTGAGGGAAGAGGATTGTCGTAAGTTTCAGGTCACTGTTAAAGACACAGTGAGATCCAGGTCAGTCTGGGCTACAGAGTGAGACTCTGTCCTCCTACAAATAAATAACTTACAAATACATAAATAAATAACAGTATGAGCCAGGCATGATAACACACAGACCCTTGGTGGTATCCTTACAAGTGGCTGTGAGAGGCTATGTTGGTACTGGGAACTGAAGCCCACATTTTATTCTTTTGAGACAGTTTCAAGTGTTTCAGACTGGCTTTGAACTTGTTATTCAGTAAATTCCAGATCTCTTATGTGTGCCAACAGGTCTGTTCTTACAGCTGGAATTTGAGCCTCGTGATGTGAATTCCAGAGTACAATCTCGTAACCTCCAAAAGGAAAACTGTAATACTGTTGAAAAATGACAGGGCTGGAGAAAGCTCCGTGGTTAAAGCACTGGCTATTCTTCCAGAGGACCAGGGTTCAGTTCCCAGCACCTACATGGCGGTTCACAACTGTCTGTAACTCCAGTTCCAGGAGATCCCCTTTTTGCATTCCATGGGGTCCAGGCACCAAGCAGGACTCATACATGCACACAGGATACCCATATCATAAAAATAAAATAACTAAAACGACACATATGTTTTAAGTGGAATGCCAGCATCATTTGTGGAAAACATTGTAAATCTGGTCTGGCATAGTAGTGCACATCTTTAGTCCCAACACTCAGGTGGAGCTCCAAGTTCAAGGCCAGCCTGGTCTACAGATTGTGTTCCAGGACAGCCAGGGCCACACAGAGAAACCCTGGAGAGAGAGGGAGAGGGGAAAGGGGAGAAGGGGGAAGGGG
>NC_034590.1:96294391-96299392 GCF_900095145.1 Mus pahari | reverse complement strand
GTCTGTGTGTGGGAATGTGTCTGTGTGTGTCTGTGTGTGTGTGTGTGAATGTGTGTGTGTGTGTGTGTGTGTGTGTGTGTGTGTGTGTGTGTGTGTTCTTACTGAACTGGTATGCCACCTAAAATAAATTCAAGATGAGGTACCTCCACCCACTCCAGTCCAAGTGTTGCGGGCATCTTTGGCCATGCTTGCTTGTAAAGGAAGGGAGTAGCCACCAGCCTGGGGATGTAACCAGAAAGCTTTCTGCCCCCTCAGCCTAGCCTATGAAGAGGCAGTGGGGAGTGCTCCTCTCAGGTGACTTCAGTACCTCGCTCCCCTCCCCCAGTCTAACTCACCAGAAATCTCTCGCCCCTACAGGGCTCTACCATCCTTGCAGACCTTGCCGGCAGGTTCCTCTGGGTCTGGGAGTTACCATTTCCTTTTGCTTTGGGTTCCCTTGTCCAAAGGCTCCCAGTCTCATGGTCAGGACCTAGGCAGATGGCAGATCGGAGAGCATGCAGCTGTGGTGTCACCGAGGCTGTGAATAAGTAACACGGAGCAGAGCAGCCTGTGGTGTCTGTTTCCCACCTGACACTGTGGCCTGGGGCCAGAGTATTCATTATTTAGGGTTGTTTTGTTTTGTTTTGTTTGTTTGTTTGTACCTGTCCTGAGTTAGTACAGTTCCAAGCAAGAAAGGAAGTGTCTTCCCCTTTCTCCTCACACCAGAAAAGCCTGAGGTGCACTGTAGGTGAGATGGAGACAGACAACCGAGGATTTACTAATCTGCTCTTCTGTAGTTTGTCTATGTGGTCTTGGCTAAGTTTCAGGACCTTTCTGAGCCTCTGTCATATGGCCTGGGTCTGAATCCTGGCTTTGCCACTCTCGTGCCAGGAGTACCTGTGTGACTCAATTCCCTGAGCCTTGGAATGCTTATGTGCAAATAGAGACACTAGCAGCAGCTCTACAAAGGGTTTCTGGGAACGATTCAAAAAGGTAGGCAGAAAGCAGAGCTCCTGTGTGAGAGCTCACTGGTCGTCACTAACAGTGTCTGATTGCTTGTTTTCTATGGGACTTGGGGTTAAAGCCAAAGAGACCTGTGAATGCTTTGAAAATACTCTACCATTGAGCCACCCTGCCCCCAGCCTGTGAGACAGGGTTTTACTGAGTAGCCCAGACTATTCCCAAACTAAGGGTCCTCCCGGGCTTTTCCTCCCATGTGCTGGGACCATAGGCATGAGAGCCAGCTAACTTGGCCCAGTGCAAGTGCGCTTTCTTCATTCCCCCTAGGGAATGTAGGTCCTAGACAAGGGCCTTCATTTTCATTTTAGGAATGGTGTGTATGTGTGCAGTATATTTGTGTGTGTGTGCATGTGTGCCTGTGTCATGTGTGTTTGTGTATATGTTTGTATGTAGATGCACTCATGCTACAGCCTGTGTGTGTGTGTGTGTGTGTGTAGATCTGAGGAATCAGTTCTTCCCTCCCATCTTTGCCTAGATTTTTGGGGTCAAGTTCAGCTCATCAGCTATCCACATGGATACCTGCTGAGTCATCTCACCAGACCAGGAACCTTTCTTAATATCTAGAAGACAATGTTTTCTAATAGCCAATGGAAGGGTTGAAATTATTAGATCAGAATGATACTTGCTTGGCTCTCTTCTCAAGGTCACATCCAAGCCTGCTGAAGCTTCTTTCACCTGCTGATCCCTCTATATGTCCCATCTCTTACCCAGGCCATGACGATTGGGAACATGGTGTCATCCTTTTCCCACTTTTCTGGGTCAGTTCACCACTCCCCGTGGCGCTCTCTGACATCCCCAGCTTTGAACTTCAAGTAGAAGGAGTCATGGCAGCTACTGGCTATGGAAAAGTCAGTGTCTCCCTACCTCCTAGTAATGGGACAATGTGGGTAGAAGTGGGGCCTTGGCAAAGTGAGGCACATATATCATCTCTCTTATTGGCTTGTCGGATGTCTGCCCTCCTACACACTGGAGGAACCAATGGCAGGAACAGAACACGATCAGCAGTGCATCTGGCCACTGCAGACCATGGGTGTGCCTGGGGCCCTTGCCAAGGCTTACATCTCTCTGTTGGAAGGGGCTGAAGGCAGGCAGGGAGGAAGCTTGTATCATTAGAGGTCTTTCCTACAGTAGAGATGGAAACCTCATCCTGGTCCTTGAGACTCAGAAAAAAAGAATCTCAAGAAGGCAATCTGGTAATGCTTCAGATGAGCAAGGCTACACTAGCCACACCAGGGAGGAGCTGAGCACTTGTTCTCCATGCTCAGTCATCCCTGAGAAGGCTGGAGGTGGCATAAGGAGTGGCTGGGACCCTGTCAATATGATTGAAGGCTGAAGGGGGATACAAGACCCAGGGGCTGCTGTGCGGCACAACTTTTGCTAGGAAAATACATCTCAGAGAAGGAGCCCAGGATAGACCAAAGTACAGATATCACCAAAGTCCCACTTGACGAACCAATCAGTTTCATTGGGGTTACTTACAGGAGCATAAGTGATGCCAAAACGCCTGCATCACCAAAGCCCACCCCAGGATAGGTGACAGCTCACAAAAGCTGAGACCCTGGATCGCATCGCACAGCCTGCACGCAGCTCAGGCAGCTGGAAACCATTCTTTCCAAATGACTCAGTTGCTCTAAACCTATTGGTCTCAAGAGTCTTCTTTACAGCTTGTCTGGTCTGAAAGAGATCCTCAGCTCTTACTGCTTATTCTGGGAAGGAGGGATCCAGTGAATCTAGTTAGATTCAGGGACTTCCTGAAGCTGTTGTAAGCTGTTTATCTTCCTGTTTAAAGAGCTACCTTGCAGGATGGAATGCTTTGGACCCTTCAGGCACAGACCCTGACAATTTCTCTAGCTTTCTTCTCAGTAACAGAAAGCCCATGGGGTCTGGTGGTGACAACCTATGCCTTTGGTCTCAGTACTTGAGAGTCTCAGCACTCAGGCAGGCAGATCTCGAGGCCAGCCTGGTACACAGAGTGAGTTCCAAGACAGTTAGACCAGCATAGTGAGACCCCCGTCCCGAAAGAGAGAGAGAGAACATCAACAAACAAACAAACAAAAAGGAAACTCCGAGGACCCAGCCGTAGTAAGTGTATTCTGGGAGAGGAGGAGGCAGGTGGTGGTGACACTATGTCCCAGGCCTCCTCTGCACTTGTGTTTCTGTGTGTGCATGTATATGCATGCGCAAGCACACATGTAAAGCCAGAAAGGTGAGGAAAGCCGAGGATACTGGAAGAAGCAAAGGGAACAGAGTGTCTTCATTGGCAGGCAGAGTCAGATTTGGATTCGAGTGGCTCATTGAATCAGTGAGTACTGTCTTCTAGATGGTCCCAAAGGCTTGGGCTGTGGAAAGAAATCAGAAGCAGCCCAGCACTAGCAGTCTGACCGAGGAAGGGCCGGGCAGACATAGAGAAGTCCATACCCTGTGATGAGGCTGAGGAGTGCAGAACCCAACTCAGCAACTGCTGTCTGAAGTATGCAAGCAGTCTGAAAGGGCAGAGCCAAGCACAGGCTGGAGGGACGAGAAAGGAGTTCTTAGAGAGAAAGGAAGGGAAGGATGTTCTAGGTCGAGGGCTCAGAATCTCCATGGCTGTAGAGCTGAGACTCTGGGAGGGGTTAGCCTCCCTTCAGTAGATCTTATGTGGGGTGCTGAAAGAACTGATCAGGCACAAAATCGTATCTGTTTATATTTGCATGTACGTCCTGGTCTCCCATAGAATGTCAGCAGGAGGGAAAGACATTCGTGTTGCTCTTGGAGCTCTGGGGAGAAGCCAGAGGATGGTCAGAGCAGATGGGGCTGAGTCTGGAAAGTGGTTTTCTCCTGCAGTCAGTGGTGTGATTGGGTCTGAACAGGGCCTGGCTGCTCATGCCTGCCATCCGGCACTCAGGGTGAGGCCCAGACCAACCTACACTATAGTCTGAGTTTCAGGCCAGCCTGGGTTACAGAATGAGACCTTGTCTCAGCAAGCAAATACAAACAAAAAAGAAGGGAAAAAAAGGTCCAATGTGGTTGGTAGGGAATTGTTGGGTTCAGAACGGAAGCTGAGAAAACTCACTTTAGAGAACGGAAGCTTTAAAATGGAAGTCTTATTTTCTCAGTGCTGAGGGAGGTGGGCAGCTCAGGATCTGATCAGAATTCCTGAAGAGAGACTGTACAATATTTTTATAGGATGGGAACAAAAAGTGACGGGTAACAGGGTAGGCTGTTGCATTGACCAATTATATTTTCACATAAGGGGTTAAAAAAGGAAGTCATTGTTGGTGACCAGGCCTTTCCCGGTCACCTGGTTTCAGATCCTCAAATCCACTTTTGCAGCCTGGTCTCCTCCTGGACTCTGGTCTGGAATTTCGAAATGATAAGGGAACAAGGGAGTGGGTAAGCTGAACTAGTCAGTTAAGTCAAGACAAGTAACACATTTATGACTTGTGTGCTGCCTTCGTTTGGATAATGAGATAACAGCGCCTTCCTTCTTTACATCCTTTACTGGTTAACAGACAAACACGAAATATCTGAAGAAGCAGGATAGGAGTTGGGTTCCGGGGCCTGGGAACATGAGTTAAGTTTTGATTCTGCCATCAAGGTGGAACTCGGTCCTGAGATGGCTGAATTCAAGAAACTACTCCCGAACAGAAATCACTTTGAAAATAATACAAGGGCTGGAGAGATGGGTCAGAGGTTAAGAGCACTGACTGCTCTTCCGAAGATCCTGAGTTTAATTCCCAGCAACTACATGGTGGCTCACAGCCATCTGTAATAGGTTCTGATGCCCTCTTCTGGTATGTCTTAAAAACAACTACAGTGTACTCATATAAATATAAAAAAAATAAAAAAAACCGGGCGTGGTGGCCCACGACTTTAATCCCAGCACTCGGGAAGCAGAGGCAGGCAGATTTCTGAGTTTGAGGCCAGCCTGGTCTACAAAGTGAGTTCCAGGACAGCCAGGGCTATACAGAGAAGCCCTGTCTTGAAAAACCAAAAATAAAAAAAAAATGCCTCTAACTAAAG